>NW_010972609.1:12598977-12640761 GCF_000737465.1 Haliaeetus leucocephalus
GCGGTGGCCCTGAGTGGTGCGGGTGTTCGGGCACGGGCGGCGGGGCGGGTTCTCCTCAGCGAGGCCCGGGCTCTCCTCAGCGAGGCCCGGGCAGGTGCGCGCCGCGTCCTGCTCTCCGGCGAGCTCCGGAGCAGGGGGGCCACGCGTGTTTAGGTGTGCCGGGCCAGAAGGACCGTGGGGATGGGTTTGCGGAACGCCGGGCGGCATCTCGGAAGGAGACGTGCTGCCCCGTGCTGGACCGCGAACCGGGCGGCGAGGGCCGGCGGGCGGTACGAGGCGGCTGCAGCTTGCAGCCTCGCTGCCCGCTGTGACCGGCTTCCCCACTGACCGCCGGAGGGGCTGTTACATCAGTCTGCTCATAGCTTTGTAATTTCAGAGGTCCACCTTAAACAACTGATAAATCGCAAATACAGCAAGTTATCATTAAACAGTTTACCATACGATAAAGGAGGCACTAATCTTTCATAAACTATTACACGCGAATACGTGTATGCATGGGAGAAGAGAGGCGATGCCGTTCTTAGTACAGATTACTGCAGCTCAGTGAAATAGCGCAACGTGAGTATTCATACTCATGCGTTTTCCTTGAAATAAGCCCCTTTTTCCTTAAAATAACCTAAAGTGCTAGGGTATCTAGTGCTTCCCTTCCGCAATTGGAGTCATACAAAATCAACGCGATGTTTAGGGGGATTTTGCAGGCCCTGTCCACAGGAGACGCTGTGCAGATAAGATCATATACAATGACCATCCCCCACTTTTTCTTTCAACCCATCTTACAGTTGTCAAAACTAAAAGAGCTTGCTAGTCTTTACAGTCCCACTCCTTGAAATAGGTAGGTTGTACCTAAAGGTTTTTCCAAAAGCCCTTTTTCCTGCATGATCTCTCAACGTGTGGCAAAAGACTTGCGTTTCTTTTTGGGTGGGTTTCTTCTGAGGGATTTCTTTTTCCCCCTCCAGCACTTACCCTTTGGTTTTCCAGTAGCTGCAGCTATTCCAGTGGAATTAACTAAGTCTTGCATCAAGTGTGGATTTCCTGATGTTTGAATAAAAGATATTTCATTGTGATTGAGTAATTTGACCGTTAAAATCGATGATCTCCAGATTTTCTGAATTAAGTCTGTTAAGTTTTAACCAGATCCTGCAAAAAATGGGAGAAGTTTAGCATCCTAAATATTTTGGATCATATGATGGACTTGGCAATTCAGTTGTACATAGACTGACTGTTTTGATTCTCTAATTTTCTTCCATTAAGAAGAGTAAATAGGACTGTTGTAAAACTCCTTATCAAGGCCCTTCATTGAAAGATCAGGCTGCAAACTTAACTGCTAATTTGCCCCCAATCACTTCGTCAACCAAAATACTACACGGTGTTCCTGACTAGGAAAGGGCTGCACCCATTAGCAGTCCAACACGATGACTGTAGATGCTGAGGAATATGAGAAGGAGCTGCAGATGCAGGCCAGGCTCAGATGCTCTCATTAGCTACGGTCACCTATTGCCACTCTTGAACATAAAACTACCGGGCTAGGTGAACTAGTAATCTAACCCGGTAGGACAGTTACTGTGTTTTCAGTTTTGTAGGTTATTTGTGACTAATTAGTTGTGAACATACAGCAGCTATAAAGACACTCTTAGCCATCATGGGGTCTTAGTGGCAGAGATAACTTTCCACTTGCTGATTGTAGTGTCTTGCAGGCGAGGCTCCCACTGCATGGCTGTGGATCGTAGCACAATATGTATATTTCCTGATTTCCAAATATAACCCTGTGTGGCCTGGCTTAAAAAGGAGCTTAGTCATGTGTCTGAAGTGTGAGGTACCTCATTCATAAAATTAAAGCTGGATGTTGTGGAAGTAAGGCAAGAGTCAGGAGGTTTTGTACTTCACGTTTACAGGTTTTGAGCTTACATCCCATTTTTGAAACCTCATTTAAAGTGATTAGTTGGTTTCTTCACACATCCTGCTATTAGCTAATTAACCAGAAGAGTGGCAAAAAAATATCCAAATAATCAATATGCATTTCTTTTGTAATTTGATTATTTGAGGAGAATTATTTAAAGCTCTAATAATTACCTTTTTTTCTTACCAAATGATCCTTTGCTGATGAGCTACAACATCAACCAGACCTCTAAGTGGGTTTTAATACAAGTATAGAAGCTTTTAAAGTCTGTGGTGTCAACGTAAATTAAAGTGTCCCTAAGTAGTTCTTAATACAACTGACCACAGTGATTTCTACAGGGCAATTATGTTTTACTGTGTCAATCATCCAATAGGCATTAATATAAAGCAGAACAGCTCTGAAGAAATTTGTTATGGACTGTCATGTCAAGAACCCAAATGCTAACCTGCAACAGCCTTGATATTATTAGAACTACTAAGGGTCAGATTCCAATTAATCTGCAGATTTAGCAGTCCTCCACTGTAGTGGGTCTTGATACAATTAAGCAATAATAGATGACAAGAAGGATACTTCCTGGCAGTTAATGACCAATGGCAGTATTTGAAGGCCCTTAACCCAGCTGGTCATTAACTGCTCAGAGACACAACCCGGAGATCATATTTTCTATTGTAAACCATATATTAAAGGAATAAATCAACTACTATTTTTCTCCTCTTCCTCCCCCCCTCCCATCCTGTGCGAGTGGCTGCTGTTGGGCTACTGTGGTAGCAGTTAATTGTGACAGGAAAATCCCAGTGCAAGTAACCAGTGGGGAGACAGACCATAGCACCGAACCTTGTAATCCTGAAAACCCCTAACTGTAGTGAGTCCTAAGGGCTCCCAAGGAACCTGCAGCTGGTGAACAGAGTTTGTGTTCTGAGGCTGCGTTTCAGTGCTCAGCCGGAGGGAGAAACCTGTCCGAGGGAAAGAGAATGGACCCGGGCAGCAGGAGCACCTTAATTCTCATCTTGGTTGTGCTCTGTCACTTATTTGGTGCCAGAGAAGTAGCTTGGCTTCCAGTGCGGTAGATCCTTCCTGTGATGACTGGAATAATGACAGTAACTTAGGAGGCCAAGCGGCTTGCTTATTTATTACTCATCCAGCACTGTGCTATCTTTCCCTTGCAGGGACCTGATGCACAGGTTGTCTTATTAGTAGAATTTCTGAAGGCTAAGATGGCCATTTAGAGTGACAACAAGGCTAGCGCAGGAAAGCCAGCACGACTGAGTTGGTCAGAGGTGCTGTCCTCCAGGGAAGGAAACTGGATGGTGCCTGTGCACGGTCACCCATCTGTCCGGGGCACGCTACTCCTCCTTGGCACCAGGAACCACGCGTGCTGCTCTGCAGCCTCCAACACACTACCTTCTCCAGAAGATTGTTGTATGTGTGGAGACAGCACACTGTCTGTCCTGCATGGTAATTTGTGCATTTTTTTTTTTTCAGATTGACATCTAGAGGGGTCAGATAAACATTTTGTTTCTTACTGCTGCAGGAAGCAATGACTTTTTGTATGTCATTCTTCAGCTTGCTTTTCATTGTACCTATGTACCAACCCAACTGACACCTCAGTATTTCCCAGATTACTGATCATTATTCACAGCTGCAGATTCCAGCAAGAAAAGGAGACAAATCATGTGGTAAGGGATGCGTGTGGGGAAAACAGAGAAAAAGCTAAAATTTGGACAGCAGAAGTTGACCCAAGTGGAGCAATATGAAAGTACAGCAGCAGAGCATTGGGCCCCAATTCAGACGTATCATACAAAAGTAAAATTCAGGCCCAATGACATGGTGCTTCATCTCCAGGTGCCTTTGACCTTAGTAGCTTAAGATGGACTGACTGTGTTCTAGTGCCTAATTCTGTTTTTCAAACTTACGGTATGGCCATTGCCACATTTTGTCAAACTGTTGTAGGTTCAGTAGCAGAAATACAGTTTTTTTACTGCCTTCTCCTCAAGACCACTTCAGTGTTGCAGTTTGACCGAGTAACTAGTTGATTGCTTACCAGAAACCAAAGCTTAAATTGAAAAGTCAATATTTATGTATTTATCCATTATAACATGTTGGTCAGCAACTGCATTACATCCAGTTTTGACCCTGAAGTATTTAATCACATAGATTCATAATGCAGTATGTCATTTTTAATAATCTCATGTATGATGCTCTCTCTAGGGGATTAAGGAGGGTGGCTTGTGCAATAACTGAAACTAGGCTGAAATCTAATGTAATACACAATCAAAATGTTCTGTTACATTTTTGTTACAATACAGTACACTTAAACATAATTTATTTTGCTATGAGAACCATGACTAATTACTAAGTCAAAAGCCAATCATGATACAAAAATGGCAGCAGTTTACAGACATGGCAATATGGCAACTATAGGTTTTTTTGTTGTCAACTTTGGTTAGTTTGTTTAATGTTATATGCAGCGGAAGAGGGGAAGGCAAAGAAAGAATTTTGTCTCATTTCTACTCAATAAAAATCCTTCTGAGATTATGTTGCTACCAACAGTACTTCCTGCTTACAAAATTGACAGTACTCAGTGAATATTATCAAATTAGGTTGGTTATCATGCATGTCTTTTACAGCATATGGTGTTAATGGATTTCAGAGGCTGATAAATGCCTTTGTGGAATGGAAAGGCATGGGGAAAACCTAAGAGCTGGAACATTCAGTCACTAAATTTAAAGGAGCCCAGCTGAACAGGCCTAGTTTTTTTGCATTTGCCTGTGCATGATTGACCATCATGGTCAATCTTTAATGCTAACTCCAAAGGAATAATAAGGAATGCATAGAAGAAGTCACACACACATCTCATAAAACAAAATTTATCTTTAATTTGTAAGTGTCAACAGCAGTACAAAAGATGGAGTGATGGTGAATAGATTAAGGGTAGAGAGGACAGTCTTGAGGTAAATGAGCATAAATAGGCAGTCTTATAGACACTCCCCTGAGGGGTCTAAACCCCTATCATGGCATATACTGTATCACCCAAGGATGACATGTTTAACATATCAGGAAAGCACCTTGTGCAAAAAAAAAAAACAAACCCAAAAAAAAATTAAAAAAATCCCCCCCACCCGAAACATGTAGGTAAGGTGCCAACATACACCAGAACATACTGTATATGGACAGTGTCTTTCAATTGTGTCTTTTCCATTAATAACTGAGGCAGAGGAGGAGAAGACTCTTAAAAGTACCACTGAAAGATTATTTAATATTTAATTTACCTCACGTCAATACTGCACAACAAAATCCAAGAAGTCTGTTTATGCAATGAAGCAGAGCTAAGAATAACTATTCTCTTTTTTAAATTGAGAACAGATTTTTTTTTTAAATTGGTATCCTTAGCAAACTTTTTTCTTTCTTTTTTTTTTTTACTGTATCAAGAGGAGAGTGTGAGATGTGATGGCAACCTTTAAGTTCATTTAAAAACTTTACACTGGACTGTACAAGATTTTTTTGATAAACTATTTACATTTTCAGACTTTAAAACATATTCAAAGCAGCAATAGACACTAGTTTTTCCTCTAAACGCCCAAATAATTACCGGCCATGGGCCCAGGTAGGTACCTGCATTGTATATAGAATTTCTACAAAGAAAACCTGCCCATTAAGTTAGCCAGTGGGTGTCCAACGAGCAGCCCTCGACGTTAAGAGCTGCACCCACAGTGTTGCTATAGGAATCAAAGCATAGTACCTTGACAAGAGAGTCTCAGTTGTCCCAACAGCTCTACACAAACTTTACAATTTGAAACAGCAGCTAGCATGTCAGTCCAGCATGTCAGTGAATTGTGCTGATTAAATTAACATAGAGTACAATCTCACAATATACATCACAAACAAATTACAATGTCAGGAAATAAGAGTTACAGTAAGATAAGTTATGTAGTAACAGCTTATAAGCTTGTCTTAATGTAATAAAAAAATTTTTACATGGGAAATACAATAATGAATGAACATAAATGCTAAGCATTCTAGTTTGCTACAAGCTGAAGAAGGGTACAAGAAAAAAAACATTGCTTTCTAGAAAGCAAAACACAAATGACAAAGGAAGACAAACGGAGAATGCACACTAGCAGGTCTGCAATGTGCAGCATACAAACAGTTAAATATTTGCACATTCCCCATACTCCAAGAGCACCAAGGACCTCACTTGTGGTTTTTAGAAAGCGGAAATTACAAAGCAAGCCATGTCACTAAGTTGCTTTATAGCTTTCATATTGCCATAAATACCAATTTGATAAGTTTTCCTTTAGCCCAGTTCACCCCACCCCACCCCCTTTTTACCCAGTGTGTGAAATCTCAGAATACTTCTTTGTCACCATTTCCAACAAATTTGGTAGTTAAAAAAGGATGATGGATTAAAATGAAATATATTTGCATATACATTTTTTTTTCCTTCTGTAGCAGGACATTACAATATATCAAAAATGTAGTTTGATCTGAGAAAAATCACAGATATTAATGGGTTATAAAAAAAAAAAAGGTTTGGGGGAAGTTTTTTTTAAAGGAAAAAGAGTGAGTGTTTTGTAAAAGATCAAATGAGGTCATATAGTATTATTCTTTTAAAAGAACATGCTTAAGTGCCAACTTGAATCTTAGAAAAGCATGCAAAACACCAAGGGTCCAAGCCCATTCATTAACTTCTCATAAAAACATGAAGAACTCTATCATACATTCTGCTGGCTGCATCTCCAGTGCAGTTGTTCACACTGTGGCCCTGGCTCAGCAAAATTTGCCCCGCTTAATGCCAACACTTTACTGGTCCTCATGACCACCAGGGAAGGACTAACATGCTTAATTTTAAGCAGGTAGGTAAGTGTTTTGCTGGGGGAGGATGGAGGTGTTAATCTTGTAGCATGTTTTGCTAGGAGATGATTTTGAAATGCCATGCTTTGATATGACCAAAAAACAAAACCAGGAAGCCAACCCAGAGAGGGGACTGTGTTTTAGATTGCCTTGGGAGGTGGTTGTGTTTGTACTCAAAGCAGGAACTGCCCACAGCTGACTGCTGTACACTTTGCACAGGGTATCATATTTATGGTGACTAATGCTGCTGTTTGTTTTGCATTCCCACCCGGAGCAATCCCATCTTTTGCCCTCCCCCTGCCTCATGCTGCACCTGAGTAGACTGATTGAGAAGCACATTGCGATCCCATGTATTCTCAGCAGGAGGTTTCGCAAACTAAATGGTGATGCCCAAACATAGAGGCAGACCAGAATTGGGCCATGTCATCAGAGTCATTTCTCCATGTAAACCTGAACCCTGGAAAGCAGTTCTGTTTCCATTAAGACTTCTATCTTCCATTTTTATGAAATATGAACTATTCTAGCTGGTATCAGACTGTTTCGGGAGTGTTTTTCTCTTGAAAATAAGTATTTTATAATTTTCCAAAAAGAAAATATATTGTATCTGTTAATTAAATAATCTGTCTGTTCACAGAGAAAATAGTATTTCTATATTTGTGTATTACCTGAATGGAGTTGTTTTTTTCAGCCAGAGTTACTAAAGCGGGGCTCAAACACAATGTTTAAAAAGCAATTCCACAAGTCCTCTTTGTGTATTATGTGAACAATTTCCCCTGGTATTATAGCCTAATATGACAATGACATGATTTAATGAATGTAGAAAATAAAGGTTTGATATTTTTAAGTCTTGACTGCATTGCAAGGGCCAGCTTAGTCCTGATAATCTTTCCAGGGATATGCTTTTGACTTCCAAATGCCATTCTTGTTAAGAAGTAAAATATCTCATTAGTTTTACTTGGATTCAGAAGACTAACTGTGTTTCTTATCAAATGTGTCAGAAATTTGGTGTGTTTAACGTATCAACTTTCTAAAAAAGAAGAAAGTATTCTGTGTTTGTGGAATATGCTAATAAAAATCAGTGAGAGCACAAGTGAGGCATCTTGCTGTCCCAGCTACAGGTCCACAATACTGCGCTCACACTGCGGGTGTAAATTCAGCATCTACATGAGGTACAGTGACTTGTCAGCATTTAATATGGACCAACATACACTGATATAGAACAAAAGTAAATACATAACTTATACTTCACTAAGTATCCATGAACAAAAAATAAAATTCTATTTCCTATGTTATATTTACACAATTTAAAAAAATTCTAAAATGAGATGGTAAATTCATCAAAAACTTTGTTTTGAGCTCCGATTAATAAAGTAAAAACGTTGGGTTTTTATCCTTATGATTGTCCTTCCTTGTTTTCTACTGACATTTTAGAGCCAATGTCGGCTAATAAATAGAATAAAATGCTCATATGCACAATTCAGATTCAAATATGTTCCTCCCACTCCACCAGCCAATAAATGCAATTTTTACCAGCTGGCGATTCCTGAACAGCCAGTCATTTTCAAGAATGTGGCTTTAACATACAGAGCATCAGCATTGAGGCAGGGCTGGAGCTAAAACAAAGTGTTCATACATACATGTATTTTGCATAAATAAATGAAATAACAAGACATAAAAATGACTCAAATCCGGCAACTGTGAGGCAGGCCCACACGAGTCGAAACAGATGACTTTTGTTCATGTAGTTTTCGTACAACAGTTTCACATTAGTCAGAAGTGATAAAAAATACCATTTATATCCAGTGCTTATAACACTTATGAAACAACATCTGTGAGTGTGTGTTTTTTTGTACTACAAGCAAAATCAAGTTTCAGTCCTAAAGAACAGTCCTTTGTTCTCCACAAGCCTGCAGAATATTATTTTGGCATGGTCATAAAATTTTTAAAAATTAACCAACTAATCTAAATGTTTGCCTTTGTGCAAAAAAAAAAAATTACATAAAATACAATGCTAGCAATACAGCACTCTACCTATGCAACAAAACCAGAAAAAAAAGAGAGCAAGAGAGAAAGAAAGTGACATGGGGGGAGGGAGAGATACTTCTAACTGGAGAATTATGTAAGACATTAATAAATAGCCATTTTTTTTAGGAAATAATGGTATCCTCCCCCCAATCTGAGCTGAATGTATTAAAAACAGTTCAAATTCCCAAGCAATTTTAAGAACAAAAACCACTTTCTATCAGTACCTTAGCCAGCTTAAAGAGGGCGCTCACCAGCTAACGACACAGCATATGCCTTTAAGTCTTGGCTAGACCAGTTTATTGCTTATTAGACATGGACTCAGAACATATTTAAATAAATAGTAAAAATATAGCATTTTGTTCCAAATTACAAAATGGTCAGAGAAATTTGACCATTGTGTTTCTATGACATTATCGTTATAAATTGTCCTGTAAATTGAACAATCTTCTTCATCTTGGGGGTTGTTCTCGCAGATTTAAATGTGATTCCTACAGTGGCAACAATGGCTATCTCTGCTCAAACAGGTATTCGTGGGGCTATGAGGAAAATGACAGCCTCTTGTCATTGCACCTCACATGAATTTCTGCAAGATAGGATGATAGCACAAGGATAGCCAGCATTAACACTATACTTCTTTCATTGTCTGGGCCCTAAACAAAGCCCTTACAGCTCTGTGGGAAGATTCCCACAGACTTCAAGAGGAGCTGCTCTAGGCCCACTCATACCTCTCAGCCTGAGTCTGAATTTATCACCAATGTGCTGAACATACCCAATTCAGAATAAAAGCTGAGGGAGTTGAGCTGCAGCACATGTATTCATCAGGCCCATTGGATCTGCATATATATATACAGTGATGTATTTGTGAACAGGAGTGGAGTGTGAGGGAAAAAGATAAAGGCAATTTCTTCTCTGTCTCTGCAATTTAATAAATTCGCAATCTTTGAATATCTCTCTCTCTCTCGTATATTTCCAAGAATTTTCTCTAGCAATTGCATTGTTTCTAGTAGTAATACAAATAAAAATTTTTGTTTCTATAGCACCTTACATCCAAATATCCCAAAGCACTTGACAAGCATTCATCAAGATCTGGCTCACATTCCCACATGACTAATGTTCAATAAATATTTTTGATGCACCATTTTCCCAGCTTTGCAAGTCAGATATTTGTGTGGCCTTCCCTCCCTCACTAGGAGTCTCACATATAAATCACTGCATAAATACTTAAGGTAGCAAACAGTTCCTTCAGGTGACAACAGGAACATAACGTACAGAGCCATGATTCACTGCAGGATTCTACAGGCCCTAAAAATTTATCATGGTGGACTCTACAGGCAGTTTGGATTTTACATCTGCCTTTGCTGTCTAAGTATAGAGGTTTGTAACTATAAACAATTTTTTTTAGGAATAATTGTACTGTATGTACATATAAAAGTACTCACTTTATTTTGCATTACATGTAGCAGAGTGTTTCCAAGTGCTCCTTGAACATACAGTGTTACAGGAACAACTGACCTTCTCATTCATAAATGTCATGTTCACATTAGTAGCAGGTGCACTTTTATTTTCATATAGCTGTGTAATTTAGGGGAGGAGAAAGAAGGGGCTCTTTAAAATATCAATAAGGAATTGTAAGTGTAATGCCACCAACAGTACTTTTAAAAATAAATATTAAGTATTTGGACCCTTGACATTCTGGAATGAATAAATTATTTAAGAGAAAATGTGTTAAGACTGAATGCAAGGGTTAAAAGCAAAGGGATAGAGAATGTAATAAGAGGTGGCCTCACACTGCTAAGACAGGCCTGTCCATAGCTGGTGATCGCTCTTTTGTGCTTACTTAAAATCTCACACTAATGGCACATCAAGAGGCAAAAGCAATTGGGCACATGCACTATGGCAACCATGTTCACTACTTAAGAATATCCTGTTTCCAGATTCCTGAGTACTTTACCATATTCTGGAAAAAATTAGGTTTTATATATAATTTTTTTTAAGATGGCAAAGGATTGTCTAAGACTTTACAGTGTCTCCTTTAAGACTTTTTTTTTTTTAAATGTTAAGATTCAAAAGTTATGAAAAGTTTGGCACATCAGAAGTTCAGCTATACATATGGAAAAAAATGGAATTCAGAGACTATTTTTTAAAGACGAGCTATGATGCACAGATGTGCACACTTGCGGACTTGTTCTGTTTCACAATATGAAATCTGCAGTTTTTGTTTTCTAAAATAATCCAGAATAAAAACACATTCACAACCTGTAGGCTGGCACAGCATACCTGAGTGAGAATGTATAACCCCCATCTAAACCAGTAACTTAAACCTTTATCAGCATCCAAACGGAAAAAGACAAAAGGTAAGACTTGTAAGACAGCTATTGATTCATATAAGTTTTCAAGTCCTGATGTCTGATATTTAATATATGTCTTCATCTAAATTAAAAAAAAAAAAACAAAAACAAAAACAAAAAAACCAAGTTCATGAAAAATTAGGGAAACAATCTGTCTCACACATTAAGAAACATTTAAGACCATTCTGCTGATGTAACTGTAGGAGCCACACATGCATGCAGGCTCTTTAAGAACTTTTGTTCAAAAAAAACCCAAAAAAACCCAAATGAGTCTGAGTTCTTTAATTCTGTGAACACTCCTCAGTTGGCACTGACTGCCTCATGGGCTTCATTTTCACTACTATAGTCTGATTTGGGATCATCCTCATAGTCCTCGTACATTTCTATTTCATCCTCTCCATTTATCATTTCATTTCCAGCAAGGCTTCCGCTGTCCGTCTTCATACCATAAGTGCTCTGAATGACGGGGATGCTGGGCTCAGGGCTGGCAGAGGTGCTGGAACAATCTGATGTCATCTGAGGTGATGGTGTGGTAGTCGCCATGGTAATAGCACCAGGATAGACAACCCCCGTTCCTGTGGTGATTGGAATTTGAGGCTGTTGTCTGTAAGGAAAAACAAGAGGGGAACGTGATTTCTGTGTTCAGAGGAGGGAAGACCTTCCGCAAGTCCAAATGAAAGAAAAGTGAGTGGTTTCCTAGAAAGGCTGCATGCATTCCTCTGGGGTTCACAGTCTGGGCCCATACGGTATTGGTTCATCTTAGCTCCCCCCACGGACAAATGGACAGTAAACCGTTTAGTAACTACCAGACATTGATTCTTTTGTGTATTTTATGTGTTTATTTAAACCATACTGCAAACTAGCACTTGGACAGAGATCATCAAAAGGCTTCAGGCACCTGTGTGATGCCTAACTGCTACTGTAGACATAATGTCTCTAAAATCTAAATCCTCCAAACTCCTGACAAGAGCTTCTGTTAATGAGAGGACCTTGGTTACCTGTAAGTGCCAAAAATGGCAGAAAGGTGACTAAGTAACATTGTCTAACTGTAAGTATGTAATTTACTATTTAAGTGCTAGGTAGACTCCTACGTCACTTAGAAATACTTTTGATATTTTATTTCTGGTTTTTGATTTTTATTTAAATCCATGATCAGAATGCTATTTGTTCTTCAGGATTTAATGTGTAAGACTGAGTTTTTGAAGCAGAGTACTTTAAGAAAAAAAGAACAAATGTTCTTTTTTCTATGGTAACCGACAGTCTACAGGAATTCAAACTTCCTCCTGAGGACCCAGTGTCAGACCTAATCTATTTTGACAATGCAAATACATGGGAAGACTCAATTAAGGGTGCACTACCTCTACTTCTGACACATCTCACCTTCTGATATCTAACTTTGCACTATGTAACGTCTTTTTCATGTGTATGTGATTTTAAGCATACTGGGGCAATACCACACTTCAACTAAAATAGGCTTATATCACTGCCAGTCAAGAAATTCAACACAAGCTTTAACTGTAAGCATGTATATAGTTGTAATAAGTGATGCAATGTCTTTTCTTACAGTGATGTACGTATATTCAAATGCTTTGCTGAGTAAAGGCCAGGTTGCTGAACCCATTCCATGGTCAAGCCCTTACTGGCTACAAATCAATTAAATCTACTTCTTAGATTTGGATTCATTAACTAATAACATAATTTCTATACTAAAATACTCATACAAATATTCTCATATTATTTCTGGATCATTACCTTTAGTAAAGCTATGAGGAGAAGGAGGGATGTAACTTGTCTGAAGGAAGAGAATCTCCATCGTAATTTAGATGTAACACTGAACGAATATACTCCAGTACCAGAAATACCTAAATGCCCTGGAAGATGCTATTTTAGTATTGACTAGTTATTGAACACACGCGCCTATTTGCATAATCTATTTGAAGAATCATATAATTCAATGTATTCCCAACCTTCTTTAGACCAATATTGACCAAGTATTAGAGAACTATTATATAATTTTAGCAGGAGAAACAGTGTCAGATGTGTTTGAATAATCCAAAGAATCTATAACTTCTTGACCACTGTGTCATTGTATGCTAAAATTCAAAAGGACATTCCATAAACCAGTCTCTCAAATCCTTAATCATTGGCTAAATCAATACACAAAATAATGTAAAGCTTATTTACAAGTCCCTAAATGTTGGGTCTTTATAGTTCATTGATCAAACTCTAATTTTGATAAATATCACACTACAGAGTTACTGGGAAACCAAAGTCCTTCAAGTTTGGGAACCAATACAGACAGTCAAGTCATGAACACTCTGTGTAAGATAATATTAAAATAGCATCTAGTACTGTCATTGCTGGTACTGCTAGCCTGACTCTTAAAGCCTCTGCACAGCTTGAGAAATTCAAACATCTGTTGTATAAGTATAGTACACCTGGCTAGCAACGAGCAAAAACATCGCAGTAATTCATTTGACACAGTCATTATACTCCTGTTTGCAAATGATGATTTGCAGATGATTTACAAACAGCTAGGGATTTTTCACTAAATTTTCACTTTTAAAATGGTCTGATAAATGTTCTGTGAAAACAATTTTCAGCCAATGTATTTGCTTGCAAGTGATTTTCTGCAAACATCTTTCAATACTTTATCCATAAAATTGAACACCTACCTCACATGGGAACATTTCTGTTTTAGGATTGCATGTTGTCAGGAGTATAAACTATTACTGTTAAAAACCCACATGCATCTCCTCCACAAATTTTAGACACAGAAAATGTTCACATTAATGACTGTTTCACAAAGCAAAGGAAAAAAAACCCCACACATGGTCACAGCAAAATTCTACATAGCTGTCACCAGGCCATACACACTTAATTCTCTCTAACCTACCCATCTAACAACCGCTGGTACTAATCTTTTTCTGATACTTCTTAGAATAAATACATTCACAAAACAAAGCATCCCCAATTGTTCATCGAAGAACACCACAATATTAATGCCAAAAGATGTTTTGAGAAAAGTTGTTTTTACTACTCTTACAATAAAAATTGTAGAATATACTCAAAGAATGATTGAGTGCAAGCTGCTCTTGTGTTATAGATGACACTGGGGATCAGAACCCTAATAGCCACCCATAACCCTCCCCCCCCAAAAAAGTTTGCATTTTTTAGAAGCAAATTTCCTTTTTATAAGCAGCAAGAAGGAAAAAAAAAAATCTGTTTAGGACAGGGCTGCAAGGTGTCTGGATAAAATGGTGGTTGCCAGTGTTAAGCCCTAAAGGACAGGCTAAGTTAAGATATTCATATATTCTTTCAAATGCTTATCAAGTCAGCAAAACTTTTTTGCATATCCACATTTCAATGGGACAGGGTATATTTGTCCAAGTACCACCCATTTCAAACTATAAAGGGAGCAGGTCATCTAAGCATAATGAAGCAGAATTTACAGAGATACCTTTTACTTGAGAATGTGTGGCAAACTACAGAATGAATCTTACTGGTAAAGAACTTGATCGGTGTAACAGGAAAGTTAACGGCTTACTGAATTTGTCATTCATAAACGCAGTTCTTCTTTACATGTTAAACATTATCAGACGTGGTGTGTATGCCTGCTGCTGGGCAATAACTGTGAGCTTTAAATTACCTATATCTCACCATGGAACTGTAAACATGTAGTAACTGTACCACCTAAAGGGGAAGTGTCTCAAATTGCTACCCATTTGCTAGTAAAAATTTGCTAGCACTTAAACATGGGCACCCACACACCTCCAATAACCAGACACCTACCTCTCACTTGAGCCCTGTTGTTATTTAGAGCTGATCAGGTTGTCACTGTAAATTCTGCTCAAGTTGATGCATTACATCCCAGAAAGCCTTATTTTAAGATACCACAAACTATATGGATGGCATATGATACTGGAGATGAGTGTTATCATTTTCTAAGTAATTAAATTTTATAGGATAGGGAGAGGGGAAGAAATCAGAGCATTTATTTGAATTCTAACCACTCTCCCTGAAAGGAAGAGTTGGAGTTTCTAACCTATGACTGTGGCCATTATGTTTTCTTTTATTTGTAGTTCTTAAAGGCATTCATGTTAATGGTGTTTTTCATAACATTAAATTCCACATGTTTAATCCTTGTATCTAGCTAGAGTTTTGCCTATCATAGGACCTTGGAGTGAGGGGACAAAATCATGCTTTACTGCAAGCTACAGGTTACAATTCAGCTCAGTTGCACATGGTTAAAGCAAGGAAGTTTTCTGCCTGGTTAAAATTTCCAGAACCCAACATTAATCTTCCTATCTCTTCAGATCCACGAGGAACGGTGATGCATGGCTACATACCCTGGCTTCAAACCACTCCTGTCTCCACCATCTCCTCTGCCAAAGAAATCCTTATGTGGCCAGTTACTACAGGTTGCTTGCCCCTCTGCTCTGCCAGCATCGCTAACATCTGTCCAGTTTGGGGCTAAAGATTTGGCCCAAAATAGTTAGGTAAATATAAAAAAGGAGGTAACATGAAAATTCTTAGACCAGTTGACCTGCTCACAAGTTTGCAGCATTAATATTCTTAGGATTTTCCTGGAGAATGTTCCACTTTTGACTTTTGCAAAAGTAGCTAAACATTTAAATTGGCAAATTACCATTGTTTCTGATCCCTTCCCAATTATTTTCTGACAGCTCTTTAGATGACTGAAGCAAAATCGATTGCATTAAGGAAAATGCTTATACGCTACACACCCTTGAAACTTACATTCCCATAAGGAATGAAATAACAGTAAATCTCACAAAAGCACTCATTGTGTACTTTAAGTTCAAGCTACAGGAGTATAATATTACAGCCTTATTCAAAACTGTAGTCTAGCAACATTCAGACTATGTGTGTACAGTAGTTATAAACACTATAAAGGCTTTATTCTAAACATCTTACACTGGTAAAACACACAAAAAAAGTCACTGCTTACCTAATTTTGCAGAAAAATGTGTATATATCATATACTTGTATTTAGAGTATATTAGACTGTAAAAATGACTGAGAATTGAATTATTTTTGTAAGACAAGGCAACAAAAGACAGACTTTTAACTTAAAATATCTGATGTATGGTTTATATATGATCCATTTGTTAGTTCACATTTATTTCTGCATTACAAAAAAAGTACTATTGAAGATAAATTGTAAATCACTTGAAGTCTGTTCAGGGATTAACTTATGCTGAAGTTATCATTCACAACTTCCCATTAATAATTTTATTATTAAAAATAACTCAATTATTTTAAAGCCGTAGTTGGCTTCAGATTCAGCTTCCACTAGATTAAAACCAGCACATTTTAATATACTCTGTATTAAACGTGAATTCTTTCTATATATTATCTGCCTCATTTGGAACAAAATTCATTCATGTAGGGATGCAATAGAAGGCCTACAAATATTTTAAGTTCCACTCTGTTCTTTAAAATACTTGTCAGTTCCTAGATTTTTGTGCTGGTCTATCACATATATAACATTGATCTCAAAACATGAATTTCGTGCCCAATTTCTTCCAAGAAATCTTCACTCTCATCCAATTCTTTGGAACCTTTTCTTCAAAAATCTGAACAGAACCTTGCCATTCATTAGTTTATTTCTCTATTTTATTTTAAAGCCTGGCTAGTTTGTATATTGAGATTCTCTAAACAACTTTTGTGCATCTTGCCAATGTTTATCAAATAATGTGGCTCACTGAAGTAATAAGCAGTATGAGCTTTTTTGCATCTTAAAAGTTCAAGCAGTGTAAAGCCTTCTATATTTGTGGTGGGAAGTGTTTTAGTTGTACATGCGGCAGGATTATTCTATGCTAGCCAGTGGCTCACCCAAGGGGATCTGATGGGAACTAGCCCTTATTGGATTGCTTAAGCCATAAATATACATTTGGTGTAAGAGAATACCAAACACAAATATGAAATAATAGTTTTTTCTTGCTATTTATACTTTCCTTTAGCCACCTGTTTTGAAGGTCTATCTTTCTCTTCACACATCTCCTATTTATCTTTTTATTCTGTGATGATAATTTTTTGCCATTCCCAACTTAATTGGTATGTTCTTTAAAAAAAAAGAAGAAAAAAAAAAAGAAAAAACAGCAGGACTTCAGGCAGTTTGAAGCACTTGGCATATTTCACTGGAATCTACTTTGTACTTTTGTTCTCTATTTTACACTGAAATATTTACTGTAAACATAGAGTATATTCAATCCTAAAAACCACATTTGTCTCCTATTTCATTCTGAAAAGGAAACTGCATCTCAGCTCTCACGTTTACAGTTTTGAAGGATGGTTTATGCTGTTTGTTCCATCAAAACAGTGGAAAAATGATGGGTATACGAGGTCAGTTAGGAAAACTGTTCCATTTGATGCTTTATGTGATATTTACATTAAACACAAGGAAAAATAAGTTTAAGAAGTTGATGGGGTCAATTACTATGTTTCACTTAATTATAATCTGATTTCAATGAAATGTTGCTTTTTATTACTCAGTAAACCATTCTGCTGAGATAAATGATGCCATGTTTTATGTTTCAGTTCAAAAAAGCTGTCCTGATCTGGGTTTTTTCACCTTTTTGGCTCGGTGTCTTCCAAGAATTTTGTTTTAATTTTTTCTTTAGGGAAAAGGGAATTTGGGGCAACAGTGGGAAGTCACAGAAAAGCATGAAATAATTTTTTAAAATCACAGTCTGTGTTTCCTCAGTATCAAAGTTTATATTCATATTGAACTGCAACATGGATCTCATTTCACCTTTATTGAATGCATCCATTAGACTTCATACCCCCTTTTTCATCACTTGCATAACTAAAAGTCATTGTTACTGGTAAAGTCCACTGCATCATTATATAAGTGCGTAAAGGTAATTTACTCTTACTTTAAAACTTCAACATGAATAGAGGATGGTGAAGTGGACTTAGTATAAATACGAATTAGAACCAATCCTTTCAAGAAAATGACGACATTCTTATGGTCTTTGTGATCATACTGTTTGATATATCAGAAAGATGATACATTCAGGTTGCACCAGCAGTTTAATTTTGAATAGTTTTCATTACTTTTTTTTTTTTAAATCACAATATTATTCTTTAACAGAAGATTCTTAGATCTGTCCTTCATATTCAGCCCCATATTTAGCCACCACTTCCAATGTGTAAAATGCTACTGCTTAATACTGTTTTGAATTAACAAACAATTCTCAAATTGTTTAGACTGGTGTTCTGGCATTTCTTTTGCATTTCTTGACTAGATGTGATTTGGTCTGTCAATCTGCTTTGGAAGACATAAGCTAGAGTTTCATTCCCTCAATCTGAATATAATTTGTGATGTGCTGTATAAATTCAGATTTCTATTTAGGGGTCTATGTACAATTTTGATGGAAGCCTATTAGTAAACAATTTCCCTTAGAGTGAAGAAGAAAAAACAATGTCAAAACTATAGACTGGAAGGCTATTTCAAGATATCAAAACCACTTCTATTTACTGATTGAAGAAAGAGCCCACATTGTTGCAGGCTGTACCACAAAATAATTGACTGCAACAGGAGTTCTGCATCCCAAGCCAAAAATGAGGGCACATAATCGACGTCAAGGTCAATTATCTGGTAGTGAAGTACCCAACAAAAGGAGACTATTGTGATTAGAGAAATAAGCAGAACATTGTGAATTTGGAAAGGCTGGCACTGGAGATAGCTTTTAGACTCTTTGTAAACCACCAGAAACATTGTGTTAGAGCACTGAGCATCACAGATTAAGTCATAAAAAAAAAAAAACAAACAGGAGAGAAAAATCAGTTATGGTGCAGTTGTTTCACTGGGCTTTTGTTATCTTTAGCCTGTAGATCTTTCATAGTGCTGCTTTCTCTGTTGAAGACTAGAGGAAATACTGTTAAAAAACACAATGTTTTTAAAACTGTGCCGGGATCTTTCTGAGCCACAGATTCCGAGTTGTAAATCTACCCCATCTATGCACTACTTGAAAGACTCCTCCTAAAACGTTTATTTTGAAAAAATATTTTTTCCAGAGTTCTATATATAACAAAATTCCTCATAGCCTCATGCTATGATATCATTCATTCATGTGTGTTCCTAACGTAACTGCTATTACTCCCATCCCTTTTCCCTTCTCCCCCTCCTGACTCCTTTTTCTACAAGGGAATAACCTTTTGTGTTTTTCTCTTTGTTCTTGTCTTAATTTAGGAAATGATCCTAGTCATTACTAACCCAGAATGGACTAGCTTACTAATAACTCACAAAAGACTTGATTCAAACCTTTCATGCTAATGGGAAACACCTTCTTTTGACTTTAAAGAATTCCCCAATCCGTCTCATAATCAGCATTCAGTGGCAAGCTGATAGCTCCATATTCCGTGATATGTCTTATGTTTTAAATAAGGTTTTACAGGTTCAAATCCTTACCTTCTAAATGACATTAGTCAGTGACTTAAACAGAGGAGTCTATTTGTTTTCAAACAGCATGCTCTGTCTTTGAAAACAATTACAACAATAGTACTCACCCTACAGTAAAAAACTGCCTCATCTCCTGTCTTCGAGACCTCATCAGTTGTTTGTATTCACCAATACGCAATTTCTTTCCATCAACAATGCAGGTACGTTTTGGTCGAGGTTTGTATTTGTAATTAGGATACTTTTCTAGGTGGATTTTACTTAGCCGTGCCTGCTCTTCATAATAAGGTTGTTTCTCTTGATTTGACATGGACTTCCAGCGAGATCCTATTAACAGAAAACATTAGTGAGTGCTCAAGTAAAGCACGTTTAGCTTTACACATACACATTTCAACATCCCTTCTTGCCATAATAAACAAATTTTAAATAAGTTAATTAAATAAACTGATCTGCATTTACATCAGCCAGCACATATATTGGGAAGCACAACCTGAGACACCTTAAAAGAACCTTAACTTACAGATATTGCTGCAGACCAAACATATGTAAATCTCTATTAAATAGGTGCATTTAAAATCAATAGTTACTCCTCAAAATCTCAGCCTCATGCTGCAAAACAGACTTTAATTTTTCATAATATGAGCATTAATCTGTGAATAATTCTATAGCTTTGTAATACCACACACAGTATTATGGTTAAGTAAGGTCTACAAACATACTTTTACTGTTAAAAGCTTGACACATTGCCTAGGGATACATGCTTCTTTGATAGTTTTATGAGGATTTGGTTTATACACTGCTGCTAATAGATATTAATACCTTGCTATGTAGCATGAAAAAATTATCAAAACCTTATAGATTTGACAAAATTATGAAAAATCCCTTGCTGTCCAGGTGTCTTAAATTTACTAATCTTCTGATATAAGCTTGGCATAATATTGGCACCTTACCATACTTTAAATCCTATTATGCATATTATCTTCTGGCCAGATGTAATAAATGCACAGAACTGCACCGACAAAGTTACATTTGACAAACTTATATTTAAAAAAAAAAAAAAAAAAAGAAAAACAGAAGGCACACGTAATTATATACACCACTTCAGGTACTGTAAACTCTCATTGAAAGCTGCACCAATAAAAAAGTTTAAAAATTAACACAGTGTACACAGGAAGAGGAAAAAGTATTCAGATCTCTTGTATTGTTTATAAGGAGCTATCTAAACACTTGAATAGAGAGGAGATTTTTTTTTTTTTTCCAGGGGATAATAAATGCAGAAAATAGCTTTTTGGTGTCTTTTAGATGAATAAAACGATTACAGCTGCGGTAAACATGGGTGGAAGCTATTCTTTTACCAAGATTTTTCATACATCAACAAATGGAAAAGTTGTATAAATATTATCTGTAGCCAGCAATACTCTGTGTCAGTTCTAATATTTCAGTCTCTTTTCTTATTGTCCTGCAAAAGTTGCACAGATATTATATGGACATAGACTTATTTGTGGCAGAGCAGATACTGACAGGTTAATTCCATGGTTAACAAACACTCAATTGCTGGCACTTCTGAAATATTTATGCTGGAAGTTTACATTTTAATGAATACAGTTACTATGCTCCTAATAGTTTTTTCACAGAATGCACACAAATAGTATAGATTCCCTACAGCTGCCAACACTGAAACAGTGCAGGTTTTATACAAAACTGAAAGGCTATTCATATAACTTACTTGTATAGTAGACAAAAATATGAGAACTGCTAAGCAAGATTTTGGAAGTTTTAGGACAAAGCAACATTTATTTCTATGTATTCTTGCCTCTGATTGAACTAACATGCAACAAACTTCGGTAAGAACGTATTTGAACTCAAAGTTTACAATAAAAAGATTACAGAGGAAGCCTGATTTTTACTTTTATTTATTACGAGTTACATTTGGAATCTGTCTTTCACTTCAAAGACTCAGAAAGCAAATATAGGTTTTAAGATTTCACCACCCATTCTCACGTATGTTTCTAATTCTCTGGAGTGGTCTTAAAAAGCAAATAAAAATTTCTCAAAAATAAGCCATTTTATTTGCACAGTGGCAAAATATAATCCATGGTATATTCCCTTATCTTCCCAATCTATACAAATCAACTATTAACTATGGTGTCTTTTAACTAAGCACTATTTTAATTGTATGATACTAGTGCTTCCTTAGCTTTTTGAACATTGTAACACGTAAACCTTTGATTTTGATTTTGTACTTTAATAATTTTTTCCCAGTGTTTACTCTAGCAAGTACCATTTTGCATTCAGGTGATTTGTAGTTCAGGTGATTTCTAGTGGGATCTTGCAATTAGACCTTTTATCAGGATACACGCTTGCAACAGATTTAACCAAACATTCCTTTTGAATGCTACTAAGTCTTTAAAGCATGTTGTGACTCTGCTGTTGAAAATAAAAAGCATTAGGGAAGGGGCAGAAAGGGAAAAGGAAGGGAACGAAAATGAAAACAACTCATGAGTCTTCATTTGTATAAGTTTCAGTAATTCCAATTTCAGTGAACATCTCCCAAACAAAATATGTCCTAAAATTAGAGAAGTTGCATATCCAAGAAGGAAGTAACTAGCCAGTATCACCAATATAATAACCTCATTCTTTCCACAGCTCCAAAAATAACTAACCTCTGCCAACTGCCACTACTATACAGAGCCTTCTAAGCTTCCCTCGGTTTTGGTTCAGTCACAGTCATGATTTGTTCATTGTCTTGCACTTACCTAGGATTTTGCTAATGTTGGAGTTATGCATGTCAGGGAAGGCTTGGAGAATTTTCCGACGCTCATCCTTTGCCCAAACCATGAAAGCATTCATTGGTCGTTTGATGTGCGGTTCGCTACTGGCTCGGCCCCGCGAATCCCGGTAGACTCGAGCTTCAGCCACAGTGGCACCTCCTGTTGGCCAACAATAATACTGCTGTAGTTTAGCTGCAGAGCCATTCATTGCTTTACTTCCTGTAATGTCAGGGCAGGAAGAAACAAGATGGATGCAAAACATTATTATGTGGATTACGCAAGCGCTTTCACTGCTGTGTTTATTTTAGCCTTATTCTCTTTTGCTCTCTCCCCTTTTAGCTGCCAGATCTACGAGAGAGAGAGACAGTGAGAGAAAGGATATCCAGTGATTTCAGTGTAATGGATCAGGCTCACGCAGCTGAAGGCATCAACATCTGAGTGAGGAAACAAATTGCACTGGTATTTCTCCAGGTGAGGTATGGAGATTTGAAAAAGTTTCCATTTGGGACTTTAACATAGCATACATGTTCCGAATGCTCAGCAAAACTCACATAGAAGTTTGAGAATATAAACTGATGTAGACCTGTTCACACAAGTAATTTACAATTACTTTACTGCTTGAGCAGTGAAGCACATGCCAAACATTTCATAAAATAAATTATATAGTACACCAGGTACATGCTGCTAGTTGTATGGATCTGATTATATCTGGAGCTGAACATTTTAAAGTTGCATGTCCTTTAGTTGAATTTTAGATGCATCTTGGAGCATTCGATCACATATATGTAATAAAACTCTCTGCCTTCAACAGGTACATGCATAGCATCCTGGAGCTTCCAGAATGGGAGACAAGCACTCCAGCTTCTCCATGCCTGCTGTTTTTTAATGTACCCCAGTGTCCTGTCATTACCCACCATCAATTCAACTTGTACATGCATAACCTTAATGCATTTTTTGAATGCATCCAGCTCCACTTCTTGACCACAAACAGCAAAGCTTCATGGGGATTTAGAGTTCACAGAGCTGAGTATGAGGTGTAGAACTAGTTAATACAGGAGAAAGAGATAACTGAGCCTGGATAAGGCATGCTTTTACCAGAAAAACTTTTGCAATTGTGATGATAACATGTTTTTAGTGTTATACCTTAGCTATAAAAGAAAGGCAAAAAGTCTTTACAGTGGCAGTGACATACTTAATCTTAGGCCTCATCAAACTCTTCATATAATTCAATACCTTGAAAAAGCAAGATTCTTGACCACAGATTAGCACAGCAATAGGCCTCCTTTTTTGTACACTATTACAGCTCCTGACACGGATTCATTTGCCAAATAATATAAGATTAGTTCTTTACACAAAGTAAAACACTGAAGATGTACTGATTTCAGAGACCGACTCACAAGTTTTTAATTGTGTAAAAACTAAGTTTCCCGATTTAGTGTGAAAACACTACATATTAGATACAGCATTTAAAAAATTCTATATACAAAATACATTCACTTGAAAAAAGTCCTAAAATAGAGGATGCATAACTAATACACTACCTTTTTGCCACCAGGTCCACAGTACATTAATTTCATTTAAAACGCACTGACCATACAGGATAAATTGATTTTGCTTTATATGGTGTTGACAGCCATGTTTATTGTGCAGTGAAATGTAGTGTAGTTTCAAGCTGACTATATCCATCAACACAGGGCAATATGCTGACTACTGGGCCAGATGAAGACATACATTACCCTGAGAGCAAAACACTCATTCGTATACAGCAGTGTCTTCTCCTGAGGATCACCATGGTAATTTATGATGCCTCCAATGCCATTACTTTACAACTGACACCAATTTGGCAATTTGTATACTAACATGCGTGCACATAAAAGACGACAGGTTTGTGGCAAATGTGAGATGCAAAACTATTTTAATACTATTCTAAGTTAAGTACCATGCTACAGGTGTTCAGCATTTACAGGAGACTGCAGCCACAGTCAGCTTTTTATTGCAAAAAACAACAGTAGTTTTGCTGAGTGACCTGCATGTAGGACCAACTTAGGGGTGTGTATGGTTAATGAGGCTCTGTCCATTGTTGTCAGAAGGCTTGGAACATGCATATCAAAGACACCATCTTTTGAGAGGATATACTTATTGTGAAACTATAATAAGTTACAAACATAGTAAGTCAACATTGAAACATTTATTGAGACAAACGGCTATATAATTTGAGAAAAATCAAATATATCATGTAATGGCTCTTCCATCTTTTAAAATAATACTATAAAATTTGTAACTGGTATGTGGGCAATTAGGAAGTTAGTGACAAATTAAAAAATTTATTATTCATGCAAAAGTTGTCTTTTGTTATTCAGCTACTCTACTCACAACAAATGAAAGAAAACATATTTGAATCCATATGGTGATTTTCCATCTTTTACTTTCCCAAAGGTACTTATTCACTATGGCTAAGGAGTTTGTCTTTAGCCCTTTCTAACACAATTTTGGTCTGACCTTTCAATCCTAATGAAGGCAAAGAGTACCTTTACTACTATCAAGATTATAGGCCAGCTTTTTAATCTGGATATAATTTAGAGAGAACAACAACAACAACAACAAAAAGAAAAAACAAAAAAAAAAACCAAAAAAACCCCCAACCCGCCATAAATGATCTGTTTTCAGAGAAAGTTTATGTTAGAAAACAATTCTTACTTAGAGTAATAAATTACAACCATCCCAAGAAGGCCAAGAAGCTCTGGCTGCATCTGCTTTAAGCAAGTCCATACTTGAAGAATTTGAAAAAGCAGCCAAAGAGTTGATGTTCTTTGTGCTTGATCTCTGGGGGAATATTTGCAAGTTGACCCATAGGCCATCACAAAAGCATCTGCAAAATGAATTTCTGCAAATAACTAAGGTAATATCATCTCCATGTTCTTCTAACTATCTCAGAACTACAGAATTCAGTTTATAAAGCATTACAAGAAAATACTTCTGTTAGCATGTGATTCTACGCGGGGAGCCAGAAAGTCTCAGTACCTTTTTAGCTTAGAAATGAGCTGCTAATGATATAAAAAGAACCTAGCTCAGTGAGCTCTTACAAGTTGAAACACATAAGAACAAGCTTTCAAACTGGTTGTTCGTAGGTACTTCATCCTGTCAATCAGATATTTAGACAGTGTTGTGCCCTATATAAACAATTTCAACAGGTTTTACAAAGTATGGATTTTTTTTTTCTTATTGTGATAATTATAGTACTGACAGAGGCTGAATGAGATGCCTGAAGTTTTTAAAGAAAAGACACATACAACTGCAAAGAAGTAGGTGTTTTACTTCTTTCTGAAAATATTTTCAGGAAAGCCTAATAAATAATAAACCCAAAATAACAGATAAAATAAAAATGTCCTACCAATGAAAGGTGAGAAGTTGGTAATTGTCTCTTTATGGCAACTAATGCTTTATCTGCTAGTTACTGTTCATACTGCAATCGCAGGAGGAGGTTTTGGTTTTCAGAATTAAGAGCTTGGTCAGAATTAAGATTTATTGCAAAAGTAGTACAGTTTGGCTGCCCTAATGGCTTAGTTGGCAAAGAAGTCTACACTTCAGCCTAAAGGCTGGGACTGTTCTCAAAGTTACACTGTTAGCTTCTGAGGGTGTAGACTGCCTCACTTCCTAGATGCTTTGCATTTGCTCAACTTGTCATGACTTTGATGATTTAAAACTAAAAGCAGATTAGAGGAGAATGATCAGTTTTTGTGGATATATGGCAGGCAACTCCTCTGTGAAAGCTGGATTCCAGACTAGACTCTAGGGACAATACTGGGTCAAAAAACACCAGAGAATGAATCTAAAAATGTTACAGCTTCATTAAAGTATTTTAAACAATATTTTTGTTCCAAAAGAGCCTGATTGCTCTCTAATGACAGTGCAGGAGAAGAAGAACCCCTGTTCTTTACAAAGAGAAAAGAATCTGATCATCAACATAGAAGATAAAGATTTTCACATGAATTAAAAGTTGAGAAACAAACAGTAACAATTGTTACATTGTTTATTGATTTATTCCTGCCTTTATCAGAGTTTCTGACCTTTTATAATGACAAGAATTTTAGGACAGGCACCATCTCTTATCTTCCCTGAAATCTTGGCCACATTAAGGTTAAAACTATTGTCTTTAATGAGATGTGGTTTTACCTTCCATTTTATACATCATCTACCACAACAAAACCTCAGACTGGGCCTTTACATGTTACCAGAATGCAAACAATAATAAACATGATAGAAAGGAGCAAAAAAGGGGTGAGAAAAAGATGAGGAAAGAAAGAGAAATGAAGTAACAGCAAAAATAAAGAGATTTTTGTCAGTCACACTGTTATTCCTTAATTACTCTTCACACTCTGGCCACTGATTCATGTTTGAAGTGATACATATCCTTTGACTCCACCCCAGATAACAAATCTTTGGCTACTCTAAAGAATATACTCCGTACCATCTTCCATAGACATATACCAAGATAGGATATGTAGAAATAAAGACGATCTTTCCACGTTCCTAGTGTAAGAGTGGCTGGTTAGTAGTAAAGCTCCTATCATCAGTTATTCATTAAACTGAGATGACATTTTTGTCTACTTTGGAAAAGACTGATTGCGACCTCCAAAATACCTGGCCCTGTCTGTGGTAATACAACTTGCACTACTAGCAGTTTGCACTGCAGAGACGAGAATCTAATGAACATGCAAACAGGAGTCACTCTTTTACTACTAGAGATAGGTTACTCATAAATATGAAAATGCTGTAAAAACAGGGAGCATGAAAAACCGGCTTAGCAGTCCCTCTTCCTGCCCTTAACCTGTAGGCAGACGAATGCAGCCTTTTTGAAAGATATAGCAGTATTTCAAATCAAATAAAAATTGCAAATCTGGAAAGAATAGAATGACAAAAGAAGCTTTGGAAAGTTTAGAATACAAGAATAATCATTTAGCTATTATTTTGAGTTCAAATGATGAGTGATTTAAGTTCAATTTTGGAGAAGGTTACAAAAATTACTACTTCAGCGGAATCTAAGTTACTTGTAGCAGTGTTAGTGTAACATTTATCTGTTTTGCACCTTGCCTGCCTCTTACTTTTTCATCCCCATCCACATTCAGGAGATTTTCTCATTCTTTATTACCAGCAAGAGAGGCAAAATAAATGGGTATCTCATGAACTATTGTCGTTATGGCATGTCTTGTCATCACCAGGCAAAACTAACACCCACTTGGAAACACGACCAGCTCTGGAATGGGGATGCTTGTAGTCACACAGTGGCACAAATGTTCTACAGGGAAGTGTCTGTTTGTCAAGCTGCTTTCATTCCAAATGCTAAACAAATATTATTCAGCTGGGATTTGAGGGCCGAACATTTCTTACAGGCTGCATGTCAGTGAATGAAAAGGGGGAAAAAACTGAGAAAGACATGAGTGATTCATGAAATACTGGAATATTTAAATGGGCTCTAAAATATTTCACCTGCAAGGGTTCTGAAATGTGCTAAGTAAATACTAAGAGGTGGGAATATACTGTAGCACAGGTTAGCTACATCCATGCAACACTCAGTTATGATAAGACTTCTATTTTTCCTGTTAAGAGACTCCATTCTCTTTAAAACATCAACAAGAAGAATCAAAACAGAATTCCCTAAGGTCAGCTCTGAGGAAACATAAACCTCTAATTCAATAACTCTGCTACTGCACTGAAAAAGGCCTTATTATTGCAACATCCATATGGAGTCAATTGGACATTAATGACTAATCAATCCCTCCCCTTTCTATTCTACTTATAGTGTCACAAGCCATGTTTAGATTAGCCCATTTCCTGCTTAGGATCGCTCAAGATGTCTTTTGTTCTTTCAGGGCTGGCCTGATGGAGGCAGCTTAAACAAACACACGACCCAAGTGGTGCAGGAGTTATAAACTGCCATATGTGAATGAACAAAGGGGCCATACTAAAGCCTTTTGTGGTATTTGTTAATGTTTTTCATCTGAGTTTAAAAAGACCTAATGACTTTGTGGTGAGCTGATGCATGTGGCTCGTGGCTTTGCAAAATGAAGGAAATTCTAGCCAGTTATATATCAGCATACATTTTCCAAAGTGCCTTGTTTTCAGTTTTGGTGGCAGTGAGTTTACTTTTTTAGGACATTTGTTTTACATATGCAAGCAAAATTCTTAATCTCAATTAAAACACAGCACCAGTTCTCACAGCCATCCTCACAACCTGCATATACATCTTTCCCCATTTGAAAGTCTAGAGCTAAAATTCATAGGGAAATATCTTCTGTGGGTGAAATGAAATCAACTATTCTATCAGTGGTAGCAGTTCACTCACCAGTGTTTAAAGCTGTTAGTTGGGTCATATTAAATACTGCAACAATATTTCTAAATAAGCTATTAGCACATCCATGCTCCACAGCCAGCCATACCCAAATCTACATTATTTAAATGAATTAAAACTCTTAAATGCAACTACTTTCTTGATGGCTTACACAAACAGTTTAGATTTCGTGACCACATTTCATGGCAAAATTAACCCTCATGGAAATTTGGCATGGAATACAGCTAAAAAAATACAATAGTATTTTAAATTACATGGACTGTTAACTGAATTAATTAGTACTTAAGGCCTGACTTAAGCCCTCAGTGGCCTACATAGTCCCACTTGTGCTGTAACATAAGAGCACTAGAAGTTATTCTGTGAAGATCCACAAAGCATCTAGATAGAAACTGGGATGAAGAAGCAGTCTACTATAAATTTGGGGAGGCATATAAGTGTCATAAGATATTTCAATCACGTGCCACTTGCAGACTTCAAGACCCTTCAGAGATAATTAATTAAATGCTAACAACCCCATTCTGACGTAGATATTATTGATAGAAAAAAATGTGAAACATATTTAAGTTGAAAGTTATTCATCCTAAGTAATGACACCAGAAGGGAGGGATTGCCAGTCGACAGGTCTAACTACAATCAACATTCCCACGAACACTATTGTTTCTCTTTGATATTTCATTTCATACTCAAATGAGGAAAGTAGAGGCCCACAGAAAGGAAAACCATGGCCAAAACAGCCCAGCCCAAGAGAAATATTACTAATAATTATTGTTAGGTATCTGACAAGATATATCAATACTGCAAATTGTTGTTTGGGGTTTCTTTTGTTTTGTTTGGTGGGTTTTTTTCAGAAAAACACTGTTGTTCTACCAGCTAAGCAATTATTGTTACTAAATTAATCATATTCAATGTCAAAACAATACAAATAAGAATGAACTAATCTATTTAACCTAAAAATGTTTCAATAAGAGTAACAGCTTTATTGCCAGCAGAGTTGTTACTCACATAATTTCAAATTTCTCCTGACATTACAGTGTTACCTAGAACATCCAGAAAACAAGATACTGATTTAAAACACAGGGATTAATTCTGCAGTCTTCAGTCATCCCTAACAGTTGGGTTTTTTAAATCCTGCCTGAATGAGGGCCATAGGACATGATCCATTCATATTTCAGTCAATGCTTTGTTTTATTTCAAGATGGAGAAATGACAGACAGGAATACACCACAGAGAAAAAAGGCAGCCTGACTTCATATTTGGTGGATGCATCGTTCAAGGTGTGGCTGAACACTGTTAATGAACAACTTTGCTTGCTCCTATGTAGCAAAACAATGACTTTTAAAAGCTTAAGTACAATGTGGTTTATAAAAGAGAACTATGTTTAACAACGTGAGAGATGTTTACAAAACCACCTCCTTCAAATTATGTGATATTAATGAAATGCAGAATACTTTGCAAAAGGTTTTAATGTGCGTTGGAATCGCTGCTTTAGTGGCCCATTTCCTGCATTCAATCTGCAATTGAATTTGTCACCTTCTAGCATATGCAACATCGTTCTTTGTACCAATATAACTAATTCCCTCCATCCAGTGTTTGCTGTTCTCACTTGTCATATCATATCAGTAATTAGATGGCAAGGACCTAGGACTAGGATACTCATATGCCATTTCTTCTTGCCTTTCACATGGGGTGCTGACATTATATTAATTAATAATATAATTAGTAAATAATATATCATGAAGGGAGAGAAGCAAAAGCAGCATGATAACAGGAGCTGTAAGTTAACAACTAATAATAAATGTTAGGAAAAAGTCTCAAGGCTAATTTTTCAAATATGCTACACCTGTGCGTTTGGGATTTGTGAGTGAAGCCAGGAAGATATTTTTACAAACAGGGCAATGGCATGTCCAAATATATTGCCACATTTACCTGGTTTGGATGAAAATGGGGGATTTGCCATGAAATAGGGGCTTGTGTGAAAATTTACAAATTACTTTTTTTTGAAATATTGCACTTTCTGTGAAACCGCTCCTGCCAAATTGAAAACATAATCATTTAATATTTGCAGAAGCTGTGAAGATACTGTAATGCCCACCCCCCACACATATTGGACCCCTGATTCTGTAAAATTAAATCAAAGTACAAATTAAGAAAATATTGTCCCCTTGCTACTAAGTTCTGCACTAAACACTTGCTTAGATACTTGGCATATCTACGTGGAAGGAAGGCAAATGCTCTTAAACACTTTTCTATTGTGAGTTATTGAGATTCCTGAAGGAGAAAATGGTGTGCAGTACAGACTTAGAAAAACAGACAGTTGTACAAAGAAGAGGACTTGTCTGAATCTGTATCAATTGCTTATGCTTAGCCAGAAGATATGATGTTCTTTCCTTAATGTATTCATATTTCTGCTCCACTCCCTGTGCTCAAGGAGATAAGGAAGAAGGGCAAGATTCCTCCCTCCTCCATGCAGTATGACATAATGGTGGCTTTCTCCGTCAGCTGAAAATTCAATAGTGCCTGGAAATCTTACGCTATTTTAGGCAGCTTCAAACTCCTTTTGCAATATTGGAGCAATACAGAGACATGTGCAGAGCTAAGAATCAGGACCATGGGGTGTTTTACACCTGCGATGGCTGGATATGAGTGTGAAAAAATGTTTTAAACCACTGAACTACTATATTTAGTTTTTCATTCACTCCACTTAAAAATAGCTAAGCAAACTGACTGTTGCTTTCAGCATTTGTGACAATAATTTTCTCATGGGCAAAGATTTTCTGTGTAAAACTGCAGCCCACAGTTACTTTTTACAGCCTTGTTCTAAATTCCTGAAAATAATGTTTTACTATATAATGGAAATTGTGACAAGCCCTTAACCGTAACTGTGCTAATAGGCACCCTTATATAAAACTCAGGGCATTGTAACAGTGGTTGGTTGTACAACATCAGAAATTCTAACTAGAATTTTTTTAAATAAAGGTACTATTCTATAAGAATCAACTACTGTAGCATGGAAACAGCAAACGAGAAAGCCTCATATTTAGCAGTAGGAAAAAAATACCTAAGACAGCTGAAAATCAAAAGGTAACACTTTTGGAGGACATCCAGATTTATTATTCTGAAAGTGAGAAGCATACTGTATGTTAAATATTAGTGTCTTGAGAGAAATAAGTTTCAATGCCATGGGAAGATCAGTCCACACACCCCCAGCTCACATTTTTCAGTACTCAGAGTGGGAGTTCCCCCTGTAAAATGTTATGGGGATACTGACAACAATGAGATTCATGAAGTGGTTGCCATCAGAAAAGTGATGGGATGGTTCTTAAAGACATAATGTCTTACTCCTATCCCATTTGCAGGCGTTGAGTTATTCCAGGGCTGAGGTGCTGAATCTCATCCAACACAACTGTAATACTGTGCCTAAGTACTTTATCCCAGATTCCCGATCTGTTATGAGTTATTCTGAAAAATTTAAGTGTATCACTCAAGTATCAGGCACAATCAAATAGATTCATGGGTGTTTAAAATGGCAACCACAATTAATGAAGGCCACCTTTTAGCATCTGGTCTAATTAACCAAGATAATAAGTTATTTTATCTTTAAATAATAAAGATACACTTATGGGATTTTTTTTTTTTAAACAAAGAGCTATAATAAGAATTCAGGGGAATAAAAATTCCAGTACTTGAGCTTACTGCATTCTTTTTGGAAACACTTCTTTGTTTTCAGACAGCTTTCACTGTTTTCTGATTTTCATCTTTCCCCTCTCAACTGCCATAGCAACTATTACAAATATTTATGTGCGACAAATACTGGCGTGGAGAGGCATTCTTTCCTCCAGTATTTATGAAGCACTGTCACAAAAGTAGGTGATGCTTTTTCATGCGTGTACTACCTGCTGTTTACACCTCTGCATAGGAGGGTGTTAAACAAGTTACCTCACAGGTTTGGATTGTGTTGGCAGCCTGGCAAGATTGATCTGCCTGCAAATATATGGTTCCCTTTCACCTGCCTCTTCAGCTGCTCAAAGTCAACACTTTTTGGAGTTAAGAAGGAACTGTGTCACCCTTTTGTATAAGCAATTATTTACTATTGGGCATATATGACAACGTTGAGGCTTTGAGTGCTCCTTTAAGAAAGTGTTGATCTATTTTTTACTTAGTAGATTTGCAAAACCTAGGCACTTGTCTGCTCTATCACCTGGGAGGGAGAAAAATGAAGCTTTGACAGATGGACAGAAATTTGGACAAGGCAGCAGTTTCCCCTCACCCTTAGTTATCAGCTTTGTGCTCCCTTTGTAGCTCCTTTTTCTCATACTTCTCCCCACACGGCCAAGAAACTACCTTCTACATTGCAAAGACTCCCTGTCTTTCCCCAGTTCACTCATTCTTCTCCTCTACATGATTCCACCTTCACCGCTGCTGCTGCCATTGCAACGTCTCCTTGTTCACCATGTTGTGGCAACTGGTTAAATCCATGATGATACCTAACACCATTTCTTTCTTTCTCTGCCATTCAATTTCCCTTGCTTTTGGGCAGGTAGAATCTTTCATTGTACTACAACATGCCTTGCCATGTGGCTAGCCCAAGTCAAATATGAATGGGAAGTGCTAATTTTATGGACAAAAAGAGGCAGACTGCTGTTAATTCCTGCAAATTTTTAGCAATTCAATGACTTTGTATGTTGGTCAGCAAATCCACCATCTGAAATGCTGCAGAACTGGGTTCTTACACTTACTGTTGAATAGAAATATGTTCTTTTAAAAGCAAAGGTGAGCTTGTGCTTCTTCAAGCTTGGGCTCAGGTCCAAAATCAGGTTCAGACCAAAAACTGTATATATCTGGACTGGAATTAATAAGATCAAGCTAGGGTTTACTACTGGAACCAGCCTATTACCAATGGTTATGCAGCTCGCAGTCCCCAACTGGCTTGCATTCAGCCTTCTTGGAGTGTGGTGAAAGATACCATGATCAAACAGATAAGGCTTAAAGCTGTATAATCTCAAACAATGACTTGGTAGATAGAAAACCACAATCTTTAAACCAAGGAATTTACAAATCAAAGTAAGAGACAGCAGGCAGTGAAAGGAAGGACACAGGCACTAAGTCAATGAATTTAAGAAGGTGGGCTGGTACCAATCCTATGCTAAGGTCTCCAAGATACCTCTTAATGACTAACTCAACATCTAGGTTTCATAGCAGATATTATCCTTTGGGAGACTTTGAAAAGTAATAGTTTAATACAAGGATAAATAAATACATAGATACAGATAAAGTGGACAGTCAGATCCCATCACGTTATTTAAAACTGTTTTTATCTAAACTAGCAGGCATATACCTATCCTCAGAACTATGGTCCATGCTTAACACACACTGGTAGATTAGTATCAAAGGAAGAAGCAGCAAGTGCTAAATACAGTTTACAGAATCAAGAAAGGTGCCAAATGAGAAACAGAACAAATGAAAACATCAAACAGGACTCAGAAGAAAAGGTCTTTGTGTATGTTGTACCAAATGGCAAACTGCGAAGCCAAATATTTAACTCCCATGCGCTTGAAATCTACTATATTAACACGAACAAACATGGAACTAAATGTTAAGTACTAATACGGCATTTTCATCTGTTTCCATTTGCTTTATAAAAATGAATTTAGCTTCAGAATGCATCTGATTTTTCACTTGGGAAAACAGGACACAGAGAAGTTAGTTCTCTGTTACAAAAATCACACAGTGAGGCAGTGGCAAAACAGCAACATTCAGATGTTTTTGCCCTGAGCCCAGGATCCAATCAAGAAAGCTATATTTTAACAGATCCAATTCTTTGGCAGGAATGAAGATCAGGTCTTGATGGAATTTGAATCCCTGACTATGACTGCTGAAGGAAACCACACTGCAATCTGAGCTAAGGTAAAATCAGTAATTGTCAACAGGAACATTAGGTCTCTTCTGCAGATTTCCGTCTACTACAAAACAAAATCTTAACATGCTTCCTACAAATTTCCAAAGCATTTGACCACAACCACAAAACCAGAAGGATCCATAAACATAGAGCACATTATACAAGCACAAGATCCATAAACATAGAGCATATTATACGATTCAAAAGAAGCAGCACTATCACCAAAAGTGAGCATCTGCGAAAGGAATATCTTTTTTGGAACTTGAACCAAAAAAAAAAAAAAAATATTCAGATCATCCAACATTCTTAGATAACTAAGTATGAAATACTTTAGGTTTCCCCCACCTGGAATTTAAACAGGTTTCACATATGGCTCCTGACTATATTCTACACACTCTGGTCAGTTGATGCATGTCAGTCATATTCAAAAAGGGGTTGTAGCTATAGCTAGATTCAAAGCTGTCTTGGTACGGCCATGCCAGTTAGCTGTATTTCAGTACTGACAATCTCACATGTTCAAAATTATGAAGCCACCTACAGAAAGAATGATGTTTCCTTTAAAATGATGAGGTTTGAAGAAAAAAAAAAAATCCTTGTTTAGTTCTATAATTGGCTGTTGCTTATAATTTTGCATACCAGTCACCAAATGTTTATGAGGCTCTCAAATCATGTTTTTGAATTTTGCTAGCTACAAATGTATCATATATTTTAACATGACAACTGGGATTTCCAGGTAATGATATGAATCTAATAGCTGTGGATTATTCATCAATGGTGTCGCAGTCAGTAGCAATGTTTTCGAATACAGTCCGAACATGATTTTTAATATGGTTAGCCCAGTCCTGCTGGTAGCTAAGGAGGTAATAGAGATGTCAGTTTATGTCGTATTTAATATAAAACTCTTGTTGATGATTTTCAGGCCTCCATTCAGGTGACAGTCAGGTCAGTATGAGTAACACAAGCTTTGAAAACGACTTCATATGCTAGGTCATCTCTGAAAGTAGAACTAGTTACCATTAATCTTAAAAAGGTTTCACACACTGGGCAGGGACAACAAGTTAAGTTTTAAAAGTCATTCTACAGTATCCTTTCATATTTGTCTTATAATTGCATAGAGCTAAATTTAAAGAATTTCAAGACTTGTCTTATAATTCATGATTCAAAAAAAATACACACGTAGCTTCGGCTTCTGATCAATGAGCCAGTACTACAAACATTCCTAAAATTAAAGGAAAACATGACTCTGATCCTGTCAAACTTAGATCACTGCCATATGTTATAGAAAAGATATAAGGAGTAGAGAGAAATCATTGCTAGATACTATTACAAAGGCATTCCATAAAACACAGAAGTCTGCTGATACTTCTTATAACAAATTACTTGAACCTTAAAGGCTGTGTCAAACCTATGGGAACCAGGAGCAATTCCCAGATTTGGTCTATGTCGGCTGCCTGTTGGGATGAGACAGACACGTACCATGTCTCTGCACACTTTAGTGCAGCTGTGCAAGTAGGCAGGGAGTGGAACTGCACTTCCATAGCCCCCTTGATCTAGATCAGTTGGGGGATCAGGATGCAGCCCAAACTGCACTTCCCCCCAGTTTATGGCCAGCAATGGGACTAAATTTGGAGTCCTCGGCTAAGGAATAAATCTGTTACACCACTCTCCCTCCCATCACCCCCCCAAAAAGCCCTCTACAAATAGTCAATATATCTTCTCTAAATGTAGTAAACTTCATAACTCTGACATTCTAAAATTCTGGTGATGGGAGTAAAACCATCTGACAGATCTAACAGGCACACACTCATTCTGTCACAACTGCACTTGGACCTCAGAGATCTGGATTTATTTCTGATGAAGAAAGATAGGGGGTCAAAAGTTGACCACCAATATGTTACTTCAGAAATCTTGGTTTTCTATATGACTGTTATTTGCGTAAAAGCACACAACAAAATACATGAATATTATCTAAATATGTCTACAGCAACCTGCGCTCAAATGATAACTAAAAAAAAAAAATTGAAAAAAGATTAAAAGAAAGTAACAATGACAAAACAGAAAGGAAGGTGTGAAACACACGAAGTCTTCAAAGAATATGACTATGGCTATTAGGAACTTTTGACATTCAGTTGAGATTGTGACCTTGGCAACACACTAAAATGCAACAAAGCTCTCTTTTTAGAGGAGGGCAAAGAAGAGCAATGAAGCTGATGAAGGGTCCAGAGAACAAGTCCTATGAGGAGCAGCTGAGGGAATGGGGGTTGTTTAGCCTGGAGAAAAGGAGGCTCAGGGGAGACCTTATCACTCTCTATAACTACCTGAAAGGAGGTTGTAGTGAGGTGGGTGTCAGTCTCTTTCCCCAAGTATCAAGTGATAGGGCAAGAGGAAATGGCCTCAAGTTGCACCAGGGGAGGTTTAGATTGGTTATTAGGAAAAAATTCTTCACTGAAAGGGTTATCAAGCACTGGAACAGGCTGCCCCGGGAAGTGGTTGATACCATCCCTGGAGGTATTTAAAAGACATGTAGATGTGGCGCTTAGGGACATGGTTTAGTGGTAGACTTGATAGTGTTAGGTTAATGGTTGGACTCGATGATCTTAAGGGTCTTTTTCAACCTAAAGGATTCCATGATTCTAAAGAATAAGTTGTCAAGTTTATTAGTAATGCAGTGCTGAAACAGACACGTACGGAAGCACAAATAAAAAACTTTGTGACATGGCAAACCTAGAAAGATCTGTATTAGTTTCATGGCAATTAGAAGCATTAATATTCTTGAAGACGAACAGAATCTGTAGCATGGTACAGTACATCATGCCACAGTTTAACTGCTGATATTTCAGCAGCGCTGTTTTCAATGGACTTCGACTCTAACTGATGCCACGCTAAAAGTGTCATCTCTTAGCTAGCTTGCCAAAGGTAAGGGGCAAAACTTGGGTGATATTTGAATGTCTTTTTTTTATATCCAACTAATATCTAAATTCACCTTGTCTACAACTAGAAGGACAAATAAGCAGCTCAGTTTTGAACTCCTGCCAACTTTTTTTCAGATCAGCAGAGGTATTTGTCCAGCACCTCTTTTCCAGAGACATCTCTTGGCTGCTAAACAAAGTCTGGAAATCTGAATCCATTCATGAACTCAGATTTCCCATGTGGCAACACACCATGCCTCAAACTGCCCCACTAGCTCTAGAAAGACATGTACTCTGTCCTTAAACTGGCACATATCACTGTAGCTTGGGTTACATATGTCAAAGCTTCGTTCTGCACTATCCAGTAACAGGGGGGAGCTGTCAGTACCACGAGGTGTATCAAGATACTAAATTAAGGACACTAGAAAGAGAAAGGATGAGTTGAAGGAAATGAGCTAAACCAAGAAAGTCATCAGGGACTTGATGTCATACGAACTAGTAACTCTGTATCTGTAAGTATTCTGTTGCAACTTTTCATCCCAACTGAGGAAAAATATATCCTTCAACATGTTGAAATATGAGAAGTTGCCACAGGATGGAAATTCCGTTACAAAGCAGTTTATAAATAACTGATTAGTCAACAAGTACTTTTGAAAGTCCATGTATCTCCTAAGTCCTTTTTTCTAGAAAAAAAAATCATAATCATTGCAAAACACCTGTCTGAAAGTTATTTTTTACCTATGTTCTGTTCATTATTTTTCTATTTAAAGACAATACAACAATGGCCAATCACATCCTATAAAGGATGAATAAATGAAGCTTATAAATAACAACTCCCTAGAAATTAAAATCTGGAAATTATTGGTTTTATAATGAACTATTAATTATAAATATATATAATATGGAAAATATGAAGTATCTCATTAACGTGCTAGCCTCCTTCTGAATATTATTTGTACTAAATGGCTGATGAGCTTCAGTCATCATCTTATCTTACTGTTACGGAGACCTGAAATCTTGCCTATGTTAAAATACTTAAAGAACAAAAAAATAAGCAAAAAACATGTCAGCATGTTCTCCTGGTGCATGTGTTAGTTCCATGTGACAAGATAATCATGATATTAAGCCAATAAATAGGAATATTTTGCTGAATTAAATTTGAGAGTTAACTATTCCTCTGTATGGGTGAGTCAATACAGGAACATCTTAGAACTGAACTTACAGCTTCTCCATTGTATACAAGTCCTTGCCCAAAATACTTTTAAATTCAGCTTTTTTGGTTTGCCTAGAGACTGATTAAAGATAATGTATGCTGGTTGGCAAGCAAGGAGAATCAGGGCTCTAAGATGGTTTATCACAGGCATGTCATGTACTACACATACAGTAAAGAAAAGATAACATTTACATGTGCTGTTGCATGTCAAAATGAAGGGACAATTCATGAGACCTTACCTGGACCATTTATTTCTGGGTCAGAGAGAGACAGAACAGAAAATGTGCTCACAGGAATATTTCTGTATACAGAAAATATTAATGCCTTTTTATCAGAAAAATTCTGTCACAGTATTTCAAGAATCATTTGAAAATAACCCTATTTGTCAACAACCACAAGTTTATTGGTCCTATTCTTTTGATCCAAGAAAAAAAGCAAATTTTGAACCTGTCAGATGCTTGGATATTAGTGGAAAAATTTAGAGATGTTTTAACCTTTTCTCAAGAACAGTGGCATAACTAGAACTTGTCAGGTTAAAAAAGAGCAAAATGATTCTTAAACAGAAGTAAATTGAGGGGGCAAGATGTTGCATAATGTTCTATCCGAATAGTACATTAATCTTACCACTGCGACTGGTAGGGTTCCTATCTATCTACCTGTTCTCTTCTAATGTATCATAGCGTAGAGAGGATACCAGTGGCATCCACTTCCAGAGCATGCATGGTAACCCTGCTAGAGACTAAACTCGCTCTTGATAAACACTGACTTCCACCTGTGGCTTGAGACTGTATGCCTGATATATAGAATTCTCACTGAAATGAGTGCAAATGCACTGAAGGCTTATATAATGAAAAAAACATTTTCATATAGAAAATGTGAACTATTTTTCCATTATCATTTGACAGCTGCCTGTCAATAAAATTGTGCTTGCTATATGTTGAATAGTTTGTGAGTGCACTGATGGGTACACTTAAAAAGCTCTAACTTTCTTCAAAGCTGCTAAATCCTTAAAAAACAGTGAAAAAATATATATGTATTGCCTTGCTGAGATAATTTTCTCATTGTTTCCTACACTCTTATTAATAGCATAAAATATACTATTTAAAAACTATTTAAAATACTATAATAATAATTTATATTAATAATAATATAATAATACTATTTAAAACACTTAAGTAACAGCTGCTGGGGGGAAAAAAAATAGTTGCATTGCAGAAGGGCTTAGGGGTGTATACAGTCCTTTTCATGTATCCACCCTTTGCTATGGACTTATTACAGTCTCACAAAAATATCGTTCAAGCGTTACCTGGGATGTAAGCTAGACAGTACTTATGACACTGGCAGCATTTCAGCCATACGATTCTGTGATGCAGTGTTCAATAACCCAGAGTCAAATTTGCAACTCACCTTCTGCATCTTCTGGCCTTGTAAGATCGATGACACCAGGGCCCAGTTTTCCATCTTCATTGGGTTTCCCTGTTAACTGTGGGCCTAAATTTTCAAACCTTGTTCTTTCCTGGAAAAGAACAGAAGTAGTCTTAATGGTCCATATAGGTTAGTTCTCATTATATGCCTGTGCATATGTGTATGCACTGATACAGGCCTTATTTTTTTATATCTGAACAAATAATGAGAGCATTTAATTAGGATTTTAACTCAGGGACAATTTTTTACAGATTCTGAATGTTTGCATTTATGAAAATCAGTTTTAAATGTGAAACATATACCAAAACTTTGAGATTATTTTGATCTGCGCTGCCATAACGCATAAACGATTGTACATGCAAATACAAAACACTCTTGGCAGCAAACAGTGCTGATCGATGCTGCTCACTTTGCCTTTCCACTTATTTTCTAACTTAAACTGGAAAAGACAATCAACATTTGGGAGACATGAAAATTCAGAAGTTGAAAGAAGAGTTTCTATTGAAATATACTGCTAATTTAATGGAAAAAGCACTTTTTCCCCACTATGAGATTCAAGTTTGCATTCATACCTCTGAGAAAACACAAGTCTGAATTTTATGCAAGAGGTTTTCAAAGACAAGTATTTGAAAGAAGGAATAATAGATGACAGAACTGATATTATTATTTTGTCTGGGAATTTAAATTGTACGTCAGTGGACAGGGAACCTAAGGAGATTAAAAAAAAAAAAAAAGAAGAAAAAAAAGAATGCACACTCCTAGAAAAACAGAAACCTTTTGAGAGCTGGAGACCTCCATAGGAAACCTGGAACTAGAAAGTGGAAACTGAAAGGTATTTTATGTGCTAGCCCAGTTCCTCAATCAACTGCTGGACAAGGGCACTATAAATGACAGTGTAATATTGTCTCACAATAGTAGTCTCTGTAGTACTGTGTATCAGTAGCAAAGCGTTCAATGGTTATCATTAATTTAGCGTTCTCATTTGAAGGAACATAGCATGTTTTCCCTCTTGCCTTGTTGTTACGTCTTCAGACTAAACTTGGCATTATGTTGTACTTGTGAATGAATGAAACCTTGTTGTTCATTACTATGAAACAATATTAAATGTCATGTCAGCTTGAATTTACAGACTTGAAATACCAGCTTTCAGCTCTGTGAACAGTTTCTCCATGTTATACTTAATGCATTATGCAGAAGTAGAGTGCTGATTGCTGTTCAGTCTATTGTTCAATGACCTAGTTCTGTGCTGTGCATACTAGACATAAGAAGAAAACATTAGGAGCTTCTCTCCTGCAAGATGGTTAGAAACTTGGAAATGTTCTTAAGGGCAAAACATACTTTATGGCCTTGACTCCTCATTCACTCCACCTCCCAATACTTCCATTTTCCAATGTGATTATTTTCTATTATCATTATCCTTTAGTAATAAAACCCCACCAGGCCAACAACAAGGAATTCTTTTGATTCCTCATTCTTTTGATTCCTTCAGCCATGGATTTTTTTTTAATTATTTTCTGTTTAATTTGCAGAGGAAAATGAGAAAGCACAACCTGACACTGGATTTGCCACAACATGCAGCAGAGGCATTTCAGGTACCAACTGCATTTCTAAAAGTTTCTCAGAATCTTCCGGTTGTCAACCCGCTCCCCCCCCCCCCCCCCCTTTTTATTGTTTT
>NW_010972609.1:12640771-12853271 GCF_000737465.1 Haliaeetus leucocephalus
TTCTCGGGTTCCCCCCCCCCCCCCCCCCCCCCTGCATTTTATATGGTTAACTTCTTAACTTATTTTCTTCTGTAAAATCTGTGGTTGATGAAGGAGCTTACATACACAACGGAACTCATGAGAAAAGAAAGAGTTACAAATGAAATGTGACTGCAGAAAGGCACTGCAATGCTAGAGGCCCAATATTTTACTGAGAGATGTTGTGCAATGTAACAATACACCTGAATCATCAGGATGGGATCTGTTTTACTGGTAGACAGAATAAAAAATAAGTTTGTCAAGGATTCTGTGTTCCATTACAAAGGGCTGATTTGCAGTTGAGATAAAACCAAAGATCAGTACTAAGAAAACAGCTTTTGGCACATATATTGCCTCTTCTAAAATATTTGCGCTAAAAGCTTTTTCTTAAGGATGTTAATACAGCACCTGCAGTATTGTTGGAAGAACAGCCCTTAAGTGTTTCAGAAGGAGAAATACCTTTCTGCTATAAAAATCAACAGACCCTGCTACATATCAATATGCACATTTGGAATATCTTTCTAGTCATTCATTCTCTTTGATTTTACCAGAAAATATTCTGTTAAAAAAAAAAAGAAGAAAAAAAGAAAGTTTCTGATAGAATATCAATATTTTGACATGGCAGGAGAAAATGGAAAATTACATGATAAGGTTCAGGAACAGTAAAATGAAAGCACTTATACCATAAAAATGCCTGCTCTTGTTAAACAAAGGAGATGTACTTATACTTATTTCATAACCCCCTTCTAATTCATAAAAACCTGTAACAAAGCTAGTTATATTTAAGTGTTTGAAATGCCTTTTAAAATCATTCCTTTGCTTGCCTTTTTACTGAAAAGAATCTTCATAGTGATTGCAAAAAAAATTTCAATATTTGCATTGGGTTTAGACAAATTCAGAGAACTGTAAAAAATAGAAAAATGTTCCTCAAGACTAATAATGTATTTATCTAGTAGATGCCTTTACAGTTCCATGAAATACAGCAAATTCATATGAAATTTATTATTAGAGAGAAAACTTGTCCCACTAGGCTCCAATCCTTTTTTATGGGGTTTGTCTTTGCTCCCGTCTTGAATTCATCCCAAAGAGAATAGTTACTTGCACTAAAAATCCTTTAAAAGTACACCTTCTTCCTAGTATGAGCAAGGACTGAAAGGAAGAATGATTCTGCACATAATAGTCCTATATGAACAAAAAAAGACATACCTTCATTAAAAGTAAATGGCTATACATTACTGCACTAACAAACGTTACCTACACGTGAACATTTACACACATATACATCAACTACTGGATATATTGCTACCTCCCTAACCTACATTAATAGAAAAGTTTGGTGAGTTTGTAATAAAGTGCACCACTATGGACAGTGCAAATGTTTTGTTTCCGGTGAAAAAGCATTTTGGACCTCTATTTTGAACTGATTTTTTGTACCAGCTATGGAGTTATACTGTATGATCACATTAAGTTTTCCCATTTAAATTTCAGAAAAAGGGTTTTGGACATGACACTGACAACCCTTTCTCATGACGAGATCAACACAGTCAATTGGAGTTTGCACTAGAAAACTGAAAGCTCTTCCCAGCACAATTCAGATCCTTTGTGCTTCTTTATATATTGAACACACAGTAAAAATAATCACTTCTTTAATATGAGAAAAAGAAGAGAAAAAAGATTCTTCTTAGCAGCCAAATCTTAATTTTCCATTCTCTGATATGATTAGGCACTTATTTATGCATTGTCAGTCACAAACATGCAGAAAACGTAAAAGTTATTGAAAAAATTAAAGTCTGCTCAACTGTCTTGCAGGACTGTTGGTTCTCTAAGTGCTTTGAAATTATGATGTATGAGGTGGATGTTGCATATTAAATAAAGATATTTAAATTATAAAGCCCCCGTTAGTGAGAGCTGATGAATGTTAAATGTTACGAGCCACAAGGCTGTGGCATCCATCATATTCACATATTATCACAGTCAGTGATGGAGCAGCCCCAGTGATGACAGATAGACTGCTAGATAGTTATCCCTTATTTCCAGAGTCGCCAAGCAAGCCTTTCAACCCCTTTGGCATTATTTTTAGCTTTGCATTAAATTAGCAACTTTTCAGTCATGTTCTGGCAGAAAGTATCAATTCTTTCTTCACATGTGGAAGGTAAAAGAATGATTTAGTGAAGCAAGGAGTAAAAGAAAAGGAAGCAGTAGCCCCTACCTCTGAAAAGGCTGCAAACTTCAAATGACTAGAAACAAATATAAAATTGTGATCTTGTGAAAGAACAGCAATGAAACAGTAAGCACACAATAATGGCTTTTCTCTGCACTAGGATAAAAGCTGAATTTTTGATGTGCACAGTATATTTTCATAAAATTTTATATACTATGTTTTATACACTTATTGGCTATTCCATAATAATGTGTGTGCTAACAGTAAAATTGCTCTTAAATTTATGTGTGTTATTTATACGTTCCCACGTAACAATGCTTTTTGTTGTAAAAAATATTCTGTTTATTAATGTAACTTTACAACCACTGCATCCAAGATCCGTGGTAAATTAATGACATTTTTATTATTTTATAGTGTCATTAAATTTTTACTGATCACTCCATCAAACAGAAGCAATAAAGGCCATAATGCAAACTGGGACACTTAGATCAGGGGAGCAGGAAGGCATTCCATATAGTCTGAAGTAAACGGCTTGCTATAAATGATATTTATACCATCTTTAAGGATGTGAGAATACTTGGACAAGTTTGGCAAAACTGTTTCTGTAGTACCGTGGATTGTGTACTTAAATAACAGTTTACTTGCCAGCAAGACAATTTTTTTTCAAACCATATGCGAGAAGATGACTGATTGCATCCATCTCTTGAAAAATAATATACGAAATGTAATAATACACTGGGCACCCCTCCCTTCTGGATTACCAAGACTGATCCGACTATACCCATGCCTCAAATTATTTCAACATGCTTGCTTTTTCCACATCTGAAATGTATGCTTAGTCTGAAATGGAAAATGGCATGCATACTGATCGTTGTGTAAAAGATTTAAAATATATATATTTTTTGCAAACAAATACTTTTTATTTAAGTAGACGCATTTGGACAATGATGTAATAAATACCCTTTATTTCAATAGTCTAGCATGGAAGCTGTTACCAATGTTAATTTAAAGAGCCAGTTTCTAGAAACTGAATTAATACAGGTCATTCACAGAAGCCACAGAGCACATGACTGAAGGGATATTATTTCTTCTGAGGACAGTACTTTAGTTACAATGACTACAAATAATTATCGCATATTGTTTTTATGTACGAAATGGATTTCAATTGAATTATTCCATACTAAATGTTCTAGTAGCTTATTTGCTAACCATGATCTATTCCCTTCACGTACCATGGACAGTAAACAACAGGCAAACTTACTATATTCAAAACATAAAAAGGACATTTTCAGTAGAACGCAGAGGAAATTATTCCCAGTTTGAATAAGGAGGAATCACAAAAACCTTTTTTTTTTTACCCTGGAAAGTCAAGATACAAACATCCCAAGCTTTTCACCTTCTTCTTACTACTTTTTTAATGGCTAGGACTGAAAAGTTAAATTACCCTCCACTTAGAATCTTTTGCAACATCTTGGCACAGCAGGGATAATTACAAATTGACTTTCAGCCTTATCTCTGGATATTTTAGTTATCACGGGTGGGAAGTTTAAACATTAACCTTATTACAACAATGTCAATCATCCTACTGGTGTGCAGGCATGCAACTGCTGGAATTCTTTGGATGGCAAAGTAGATAAACACAATAGTGGCATTATTGTTACAATTAAAGCAAGGCCTTTGGTTTTGCAGATCTATGGTGACTATCTAGAACTTGTTTTCATCATAGCAGCGGGAGTTGCTCCAAGAAAATGGAGACATTAAATAAGCAAAGTAGGCAAACTTATTGTAGGAATGCTGTATTTTAAGATACTACAAGACATAAAGTATGTCTTTTCCTACCACGGATTTACAGGTTGCATGAATGAAGGATATGCTGAGTTCCATGACGTTGACACAGCCTGACCTTACTTTATTTTTTAAGTGAAATACCTGAATTCAATGATCTCAGGAACCAAAGCGGGACAGTTCAGTGAATTTTCACCCTGACATACTGCTGTTTTCAGTTTTTGAAGGCCCCTATATTATTTATAAACTGTTCCAGTACTATCTTTGTATGCTGAACATACAGCACGGACTAGCATCCTTGCCACAGACTGCAGATTTGTGTTACATTACAGTGCCTCAAAGCAAACAGCTTGCTTGAAAAGGTGGGGAGAGAGAAGCCGTTAGGTACCCTTTTAAATATATTCTTTTGTCTCAAAGCATAACTGAAAAGTAAGATATTAAAAGCAGATAACAGGGAATTTACACTAAAATTTCTTTGCCTGACTGGCAAGCCTCAGCTGGCTTCCATGTGACAATGTGACATATGCAAGACCAGCACAAGCAGAAAATACTCCAAAGTTGTTCAGTGACAGAATTTCATAGTGATTGTCATGATATGGAACATTCTTCTTTTAAGACCCAGGTTCTGGAGTCAAAATTGAGAATTGCAATTTCATCAAAATTTAAAGTGTCTAGAAAAAAGTTTGAAACTGGAGTACTAAAGGTAAAAAAATCATCAAATAAATGCAAACCCAAATGGCGTACTTGTAAACACTCTCTTTAGCTAATTATTTTGGAAGTCTGATCATAAGGATCAGAATTCCTAGAGCCTCTGGTTAGAGTGAGCACTAGCCATCTTGACCTCCGAACACAAATAAGAAGGATTTAGATGAATTCTCTGGTTATTGGGAGCATTCAGCACATATTAATAAATTAATAGACTTCAGTGCCTTGAAACTCGCCTTTAAAAATAAGTGTATGAATTTAAAAATAGTTTTTAAAAGAAAAAAAAAAAGAACAGATAGCAAATGTTTCCACCAATGTAGGATATTATACCCTCCTACACATGAAGTATTGACATACCCGTAACTATTGCCACACTTGCAGGCACTCCTAAGCTATGGATCTGCCCTGGTGAGATTACTTTCAACAGGATTACTGCACTCACTGAGCCCCCTTAACCAAATGCTTTATGTCTTTGTTCATATGGTTTTAATATGGTTTTAACCAATTGCAAGGTTATTTATAAGTTTGCAACTCCCCAGTAGTTAGAGTTATGAAGCGTTCAGACTTAAGCATATCCAGTTGTGTGGTAACCCAACTACTGCTTTCATGCGGTTTCCAACTTTTTATTCATGCACAAAGGCATGATGCATGGCAGTATCTGAGAACTTTCTGATTAACTCTTTGTTTCAGCAGCAAATTCGTACAGCACCATACAGCAAAATTACACATCAACTAAAAGATAAAGATTTAAAAAAAAAAATAAAACAAAAAATAAAAATCACACGAACTGTGGAATTCCACCTTAGACTGATGAGAAGTCATTAGTCCTTGAAAGACAAAGGGACATTCAATTAAATTAACATCTGGTAAACGAAAAGCCAACAAAAGGAGTTACTACTTTACACTCTGCATAATACTGCTGTAGAATTCACTAGAGGTCAGAAAGAGTCCAAAGCTTGGGCTGTCACTTATTTTTAAGAGAGCTGGATAATTTTATGACTGTTAATAACATTTGTAGTAACACATGCTAAGATAATCAAATCTCATGTTCCAGAGTGTAAGCTGTTCAACTGTCGGGGTCAAAGAGAAATTCCCTTGTTCTTTCTGCTGCTCCCTTCCCTCCTGACCAACATCCACAGATGATTAACTGGGAGCCTTCTAGGGAGAGAAGTTAATTTTCTTTTATAGTATCAGGTATTGCTCACTAGATTTAAGGGTGAACTGGTAAATGGTATAGACCAAATCTATTTACCTTGTATGTAATTAGAAAGAATCTGAATGCAACCATTTAAAAAAACCCTCACATTTTCTTTTAACTAAACACATACATGTGCATTTTTGAGAGACAGACAAAAATAAACACAAATTACAATGGACATACACTTCTACTAGGAAATAACAGGACTGTTTGGGTTTTTTTTTTTTTTCTGTGCTGTAAACAGACTAATGGAAGCAAATCAGTAGCTACTCTTGGACCTTCAGAATGGTCATTCACATTTCTAATGTTTGAGTTACAAGAATAAATGCATAAGGACATAGCAAAGCAAAGCATTTTTTCCCTAGTAGACTAAATATTACAGAGGAATAGTAATATACAGTTTGCTATGCTTCAGTTTAATGTAGCAGCTGGTTGGACCTTGTCAGTTATGGCCTCATTTTCGCCAGGTATTTAAAAATGGAGACATTGAAATGCCATAAAAGTGTACAGAAATACTTTTACCATATTTAGAAAATGCCATGATTCTGTATGTATATCTGCATGCTTCCCCAAACATTTCTGTTTGTGACTAAATTTCTTTAAAAGTACTGTCATGCATTAGAATCAGAACAGAATTTAGAAGATCGGAGATCTGGTTGCTAGCCTCAAAACTGTGAATCTCCTTTTCTCTTAATCATCTAGTAATATATTCCAGGCTGAAAACACAGCTTTAGCAAGAAGCCACAGCAGTATAACAACCAGCAAAACTATTCTAGGTTCAGCACAACAATTTTTTTGGAATGGAAAAAAGAAAGGCAGAAAAGAAGTCACCAATTTCAATTTGATTGCGGTGTTCTGCAAACCTCAACAGCACAAAGAAAATTCAGCTGCCCTCCACACAAAGTTGGGAAAAGAGAGGTCTTAAAAAAATCCAGAACACACACACATACACACATGACACTGGTCAAGCATCTTGAGAAGCAATATGATATTCTTTTATGAACAACATAGAAATGTAAGCACATGCAAACAGACACATGTATGTTTGATTTAATCCTATAAAAGCTAAGAGAAAGACAGATGATGTTCTCCTAGATACTTTCATTCCATCATTTCAACTGTGCCTTATGATAGGCACATGGCAGATTTTGTGACATGATCAAACAATACTGGAAAAACTGTGATAAAAATGGACTACATGATGCAATAATCAATTATCAAATAGCAATAAATGCACTTTTCCTACTCTACATGTGGGTAGTAGTTATAAAGGTTTAAAAGCAAATATTTCAAATACTCTACTTGCAAGTATTTTTACAATTAAAGAACTAAAGTTCATGGAAAATCTGAATCCGAGTTCTGTGCATTTTATTACAGCAATCTTTGAACATGAATAGTGTTGTATATTGTAAGTATAGACTCCAGTAGCTCCATTAGGGTAAATCCTCCAGAGCTTTGGAAGAAGTAGAGTTATCTAACCCAGATCCTCTGAAGGAGTCACTGGGGTTACCTACTACCTTTTGTTTATCTCTATAAGCAATGCAGGTCTCTAGACATGGCTGCTCCATCCCATTTTCAGGAAGACATCTGTAGTTTAAATTGGTGATGCAAAAGACACTTGGGCTTAAATGTTCATATTTAGAATTAGAAATGCAATCAAGGCAGTTAACAAAATCCCACCAAATGCTACTGTTTTCAAGTATATGCCTTGCCTTGTGCTGGATGTAAATATATAATTACATACCGTGCATATATAGATTAAGTAGGCTTTTTCTGTATTTATCAAGCTGATTTTTTTTTTTAATTTTGTAGCATTTTAAGTATACTTTTTAAAGGTTGCATTTTATGATTGCTGCTTATATATTACTTGTTCATACTCAGGCCTTTTTTGTTATCTTTAGAGGGAAAAGAAACATATCACTAAAGAATAAGAATGGGTGACAATGGAACAATGATAATAACATCATTATGCAGTGTTTTGCCTCTTGTACCCCCATCACTGCCATGTTTTTCTCTGATAATTTCAGCCTCAGGAAAATGTGCTGCTTACTGTTTATGTCAGGAAGGCAAGATTACTGTTTGCATGATTACAATATCAAGTATGATGTACGTAATGCCTGTGATAATATAGATGTACCCCTCAACTAGCTCTTGTCTTTAATCTTCATTCAATGGGAAACCAAAACAAAACAAAACACAGTGAGTTGCAAATTCTTGCAGCCTCGTATAGTACCTTACAAGATTAAGGCCTGAGTACATTCACTCCAGTCCAACAGAGGCCTTGAGGACATAGATAGTCACTATTTAACTCCAGGGGAATACTTATGTGCTTATATTAAGAACGGACTAACGCACTTCACTGAATCAGGGCCAAAGTGTGTAGTTATCATATGTTTACACTGAATCTGAGAATAAAAATTAAACAACTTCTTTCCAGGTTGAAAAAGATGCTTTCTCCTTCTTATTGATCACTCCTTTTTCCCTTTGAAGCAGGTAGGTTGAAGGCCTTCTGGTATGAAAAAGAATTATTCTTCTTTAGGAATAAGACAATAGAAAGCCAAGAACACAGTCCTGTAAGGATTTATGCAAGTGGACAAGACCTTGCATTAACAATGTCCTAGCTGAAGGCAAAAGAACAACTCCCTATCAGTGAAATTGCTATATTTATTTACTTATCTTTCTAATACAATCAGAACTAAGTTGCTCATAATTTATGTTTTTAAAATTTGTACTCAAGGAAAAAGCAGCCCAAACTGGATTTATGAACACTATAAATTCATCAAAACAAACAAACAAACAAAGCAACTGATAAAGTAGGATAAAGGTTCCATTTGCTACATCCGACGTGCAAATGCAGGCAAATACGTACTTGCTGGAAACTGGGAGAGATTTACATCTCTTGGAAGGAGTAAGTCTTCCATGCAGGAAGTACGAATCAAAATAATGCAAGAGAGTGAGTACTTCAAAAGGGTAACTGAAGGTTATGCATTGTTTTCATGGAGAATCCAGGAACCCTTACACCTGAAACCATCTTAAATGCAAAATGAATACCTACGGGCTGAAAAAAATTACGTGGTTTTACTGCTGCAATATACAAAGACAAAACTGCTAGTCATCTATAGCTAATGCTACTGGCAAAAACCCATTCTCTAGCTTTTCGTTTAAAGTAGAATGATTTTATAAACCTTGGGTTTTTTTTTTTTATCATGAAAAGCTTGTTTCAAATTTCCCACATAAGATATCCATTAAAGTACTCTTCAGCTCAATGCAACAATGACAGTTTAGAAAATGCTTTTATACCTTAACAACCAATCTTGAATGGGAGTTTCAAAAGTAGCGGTTTCACCCACAGAGCATATTAGCCACTCATATCCACTTAAGACCTACTTTTGACCTCATTTTCAGCATAAGCATAGACTGGGTCCTACTACATCTCTCTGCATTTAAAATGAATTTTTCTCTCTTTTCCCCTATCCTCATTCATCTGCTCTAGATGACATATAGGGAAAAGCTCATGCCATTCACTGAAGGAACATTCCAGCTCCTCATTCAGTGGAAGATTTTTGCTGCTCTGTGGACCAACACAATCTGTGAGTAAGAGGGAATTTCCTGTCTCATACCTTCCTTACTCGTTTGTATACTTATATACTTTATAACTGTCATCGTATTTTCTAGCTGTGTCTTACAGGAAAGAGAATAATAATGTCCTGGGGAAGCAATCAGCATTTTGGAGCTTTTTACTATTATATATGTAGACAATCGTAATACCTACCACTGAGCATTAGTAGTACCCAAATCATTTTAAAAAGGAGGTTGGTAACGGTATCTCCAGGCACAGAGAGGGGAAATTATTATCTTCTGGTTACCCAGAAAGTCAATGATTAAGCTGAGAACTGAACCCAGAACTTCTGAACATTAGGCCAGTCCGCTGGCTGTTATGCCACACTGCCTCTGCCGTAAATCCGTTTGATGGATTTTTCAGTCATGGAACATTAAAGGCTCTGCTCTTGTCTAATGAATATGTTTAAAGAAAACAGTACAAACAAAAGCAAATGTAACACTTAAATTATCTGAGATGTACTGCTTTGATGTCACACTTAGATAAAGGATTTCCTACTGGAGACCTATGTACACTTATACATACTGAAAAATATTTTAGCCAGTACCACTAGCTGGCATGCTGGTATCTATTTATGTCTGAAAAGGGAACATAATCAGTTTTAGTTGGTTAAGTCCAATCTGAGCCAACTTTTATATTTTGACCAAAAGCTTGGCAGTGTAGTAGCAGTGGCAAGTAGCAGAAAATTGCTTACAGTGTTATTTGCCAGATTACTTGAACAATTTACATTGGGTTTTCAAGAGAGATTGAAGTATTAAAAACTTAAGATTTGGAAAAGCCTTGAACCATGGATTTTTGTTCCTAGTTGCAATAAGATGCACAGGAGAGGGTTATGATATAGGATGACTGACTAAACGAAGCATTTTTTTAATATAAACCACCTGAAACATTTAGGAGCAGTTCAGTTTGAACTGTTAAGATTTTTTTTTTTAATTGAAGATTTGGAGAGTCAATTGATTTAGATTAAATGCTCAACCTTTCACATCTACTTGTTTAAGATTCATGTTGACATTGTACTAAATATGGCCATACAGTTTATATTCCAGATAAATTGATCTGACTACAAGCCTCACTCTTTAGTATGATTCTTACTCCAAGATAAATCAATATTTAATATCTCCTGCAACAGCCCCAGTAGATAATTTTAAACCTTTTCTCCATCCCATTAAGTTACCTTTAAAAATTCTTTATACACGGCTTCACAGATGACTTCTGAAAAACTGGTTTATGAAAAGCAGTCTGAAATTCATTAATTCAGATGGAAAGGGTTTTTTAATCTCGCTGCATTGTGCTGATCTCTAAATCCATCTCTGTTTAGCTAATTCTCCTGCTCAGCTAATTTGAAGAATAAATAAATACTTCCTGTAAATCTGTAACACAGATTTTAAACATAAAGAAAAATACCCTTCCACTGCTTGCTATATGGGACAAGATATTTCTAGGGTGTGAACTCTGCAAAAACAGGCTGACCAAAGCTCTCACTGACTCCCCAAGAGGATGGATGCTCTGCACCATCAGGTACCAACCTCCACCCAGCTCCAACCCTGTTGCCACAGCAGCTAAGAGCAGCAGTGATAAGCAGCAGTATGTTGGACTCGGGCATCGGTCACATCCCAGCCTCCATTTTGAACACTAAAATCTACTCTCTGCTCCCTCTCCCCTCCCCACCCTCCAATCTGGTGGAGCGGCTAAGGAGGAAAAACATCTCTTCCCCCTCCCTCAAACCTCTCCTATGGCTAAGGGCCCCAGTGGGATAGGAGTCTTTGATATCAGAAGAATGCAAACAGCAAGGCTCAGGTTTGCTGCTTCTTAGGGTTTAGAAACAGAGACATAAGAGGAATTTCAAATGAACATATATTGGGAGAACTGAAAGGGGTGATGCCAAAAGGAAGGAAAGAGCTATATACTCTGGAGCTATCTGGTTGTATATCCACCATTCAAACTATAGGATCTTCATATTCCTATCTGTGCTCTCCCTTACTCTTATTTCCTACCCTGCATTACATTCAAAGTGCAGTTTCACAGGTGCTGTATGCAGCAATGAAGCTCTGTCCCACCCCTCACCCTCCAACCTACTGGTTCCCAACACAAACAGTCCACAATCCTTTAAATCTCCTGAATCAGCTGTTTATGGGGTCATGCTGAAAACTCAGTGAAATGTTCCAGTTTTATAAAAGGGGAGGGGGGACTTTTTGTTTTCAAAGCCATGTCTGCCGCTTTTACAGCAGAGTTGCTCAAATAGTTATGTCCTTGAGGGGACAGTGAGCTGCAGCCCAGGTTGCAGAGAACCTCTTTGCACTGGAGGGGCAGCCTGTGGAACCTAGATAGCACTTGCCTTTCAAATCTATTAAAGATCTTCATCGCAGGAACTATACCTGCTTTGGTTTGATTCAAAGCACAGCCTAAAAAGGTCTGATCCTAAATGAGTTCTTTGATCACTAACAAAATAGAAACATTAAAGAAAAAAATTACATGACCAATTCACTTATAATGCAGTTTTCAATTTTATCTCTATTCCTTTGCTACCTCCAAGCAATCAAAAAGTGATAAATCATGTATTTTGCTCATGGAAAATGTTCAGTGTTTAGCTTAGTTGTGAACTCAAATCCAAGGAAGATTTAGCAACAAGAATGCAGTTGTATAGAGAACATACCCACTATATAGCAAAAATAAGTGAAATAATATTCACTTTTCACTGTCTAAGATGTTAGTGGGAATTCTACTGTGAAAGTTGTGTGCTATTCTATTAATTAATTAAGATGTGACACACAACAGCAATACGAGGATGTTGTTTTCGGGAGACACTACAAGAGTCCCAGCAAAAGCACAGTGTGGGTAAGCAGCAGGGAAGAGCAGCAGCAGGGACAAAAGCAAAGGAGACCCGAGCTAGCAGATCATTGTGAACACTGCAAGAAAGTTCCCCTTTCCCTCATGATAAGGGAACGATAGAGACTTCCACAACCTAAACCACAGTCTATACCACATTAGGAGCATTCCTAGTACCACAGGAGTGGAATTGCAGAACAGTTGAAGGATGAATAAGTAATGTGGATCCTGATTCAGAGAGGCATATGTGCTGAAATCCATCCTCAACATAGCAAATGCTTTACACTAGGAGAACTTAAATGGGGTCACAAACAGGAAATTGGGTGCTTTTTTTCCCCATTATAACTGGATTCTTTATGTCCTCATAACACATATTCCCAGGTAGCAACAGTAACATGGCATGGATGGAGATAAAGGGAAATCACTTGATAAACCAAGCAAGTAATACACTTCATCTCCTTCCCTTATAAGATAACTCACACATCCACTAAAAATTTCCCATACTGCAGTTCACTACTTTTGCCTGTGCATGGTACCGAGTATATACTGATAAACTACAGATGTCTTTTGCACTGAATGGAATAGAAATCCTACATAGCAGACCATGCTATCTAGTGCAGAGGACTGAAAGGTATCCCGGTCTATATAAGGTCAGTTTATAACTGTGAATATTAACTCAGCCAATTCCTTGCAAAGAAAGAGAAAAATAAACCTTGGGTGAAAGAGAGTGGGAGCAAAATTTGCAGGAAAATATATTTTTTGTATTTAAAAGTTTTAGGTTATTTCTGAAAGGAAACAAAGAGTTGGTGTACACTTCATCAATGAGACACTTGTCATGATATTAACGAATAAAACACAGGAGTTACGCAAAGGTCATGCAGGCAATCCCTTGATAAAAGGGAATCCCTTGGGAGGAAGAACACAGCCATACAACCTAATATTATTCACGAGTGTTCAAAGAGCTTGAGCGGCATCAGGCAAGGAACAGAATTCTGGCAAGGAGCTGGCAACTGAATATGTTTTGGCAACCTGCTGAACCCTTGACAGACCAAGAAGTTTTACAGTACATGATGTGTCAGTGACTCACTTTGTGTACAGTTCTAATGCACATCCTCCCGGTGATGGTTTCTATTCATACTGGCATCCGAAATATAGCAAAAATGTTCCTGTGCTTTAGAAATGGAAGGGAATAAGCACATAAAAGTAGGATGCACTAACCAAGAACCCGTATGTATATAAAAAGATAGTTCATCTGACTAGGAGCCATGTAATGAAATTGTCACTTAGGAATTGAACTCAAGGATGCAAAGAAAATGGCAGAGTGATAAGGATGCATCCATTGCCTGCTATCTCAAGAAGCCTTTGGCAAGATAACAGTGAAAGCATGCACCCAGCTACTGATCAACGCAGATCTGACATTAAACCACAAGTGTCCACTTCTCTTACTGGCTGTTTAACAAATTGCTTTGGAATGGGTGGAGGTGAAGAGGAGATCTTTCCAAAACCTTGTCTCAAAGTTCTGCCTCAGTTAATGAATGTCAGCAAGTGGAAGAGAACAGAAATTTGATATGTTTTTCCAGCCTTTCTTATAGAAGCATTTGCAACATGTTGGAGGCCACAGGCATAAAAGTGAAATACTGGGAAATTAATGTTGTCTGTAGATTTTCAGGATGTAAGCTGGGCAATTTCAGCTTGTGGGTTAGGCATAGTTTAGGTTTCAAGTAGTGTTATAACGGCTTACTATGACTTGAACATGATTTTAGTACAAGTAATCTGATGTTGAATATCATTTATTACCCTGTTACACATTTCCAATTGAGATAGACCTGTTTATGGAGTTAGTATTATGTGACTACAGATGGACAAGCTATGTGCAGTGAACAATTTATCCAGTAAATATAGTCTTTCTTATCTTTTCAAACTACCCCTGGAGGATCAGCAATTTCTATACATGTATGAGTAACGTGTCAGTGTTCCAACAATCTAACTTTTGAGTTATGCATGAACTATGCACTTAAATGCTCAGTATTTTGCTGCTTGTGATTTATGCTGTAGTTGGTCACTTAAGAGAAATTATATTGTTTCCAATGCCTGACTCCTAAGTATTGCAACATTGCCTTAAATTACCTGAAAAAAGCAACTGGGAATTCTCTCAGCCAAAAGACCCCCCAGGTTGTGGAAAGCCTTTACTTCTATCTATCAGCTCCTGCATCCACTAGCTTCAACACCACAGAAAAACTGATGAACCTGCCTCTGTCATACCATTGGTAGAAAAAAGATGGCAGTGGTAATGCGTAGCGTAGCAGGACCTGCAAGACTCCTAGATTAAATTGCTGCAGAGTTCACAGAGTTGCTGTAAAGATCTATAATTAGCATTGACACTGTATCAGGGTCTGGGAGAGCTCCCTGATACTGTGTTCCTCATTTGGTCAACATGGAGTTTGAAGTGGGTGCTGCATCAAAGCCTCTGTTTTTTTATGAACAGGGGATGAGCAATTTGGGCATAAACAGCAAATGCTTAATTGTGCACAAATGTCCATGTTCATATGCAAATAAACCCATAGAAATAAAAATCCGTTTGCATGAATATTTGTGAAAAGAAAACAAAGAAAGGAATAAGCATGGTCAAACTCCATTAATCAGATTTCAAACAAACATTTGCAAATACCATTTTGCACTATTTGCTCAAGTCTTTGCATGAGATAAAAGATGACAATTTTACCTGCTAGCATGCTTATTCTTTTGTTTGAAGCAAAACAGTTAAGCCAGCACAAAGTAGCATATAATCCCACAAACGGGCAGCTAAGTAAGTATCCTTCAACAACAGGGAATGTATTTCAATTTATCATACCTATTGATGCAGCCTGGGGATATTTGAGAAACAGGAGACATTTTTAATTTTAGAACGTAATGAAGTATCAGAGAAAGTAATCCAAATTTATCCTTGCTGTACTTAATCTACTGCAGCTCAGAGAGTTATACTGGCAATGCATTTGGTGTTGTGAATTTGCTTAGAGGAATACACAGAGCTTGGAAATAAATGGCAGTAACTTTTGTGGATGTCTCTGCTTGTATCTAAGTGTGAAATAATATGCAAATGTATTCTATAGTTTTCAGGACAATTGAAGAAGTGATATGATAGGATTGTGCAGCTGCCATTCTGACCCACAAATTAAATCAATGAATATATTCCTGCCCTAGCAAATTTATGTTTGAACAATAATTTTCAACCTATCTTTATTGTTTTGTGGAGAAGAATAATAAAAACATGGAATACATTTCAGGATATTTCTGCAAAGTCTCCTGAGTAGCTTGGGAAATGTATTGTACATAAGAAGATACAATCATTATGCTGTTACAGTCATCACAAAGACACTATCCTTTATGGCAGAACATCATCCTTTGGGAAAAATTATCCTTGTTGGTTTGTGTAAATTTTTCAACATTCACCCTCGGGACCCATTTTAATCTAATTCTGTTCCTTTGGGATTTTCTCTTGCTCCAACATTTAAGGGAGAAGACCAAAACAGGGCAGAGCTTTTATCCTTTTCACAGGAAATACCCCATGCAAGTGAAAAAGCAGTGTATTTGGCATTTTTTCTTGACCTGGAAAGGCAATAGAAGAAAGGGGCCAAATCCACTATTGTTATTATTATTATTATCATCATCATCATCATTGTTAATGAGGTCTAAAACCTGCAGCTAGGCAACCCCTTCAAGTAGCCCTGACAACAGAAATAAAAAAAGCATATATGTGTTCAGCGACCATACAAGCATACTATTAAGAATAGGCAGTGGCAAAAACTCTATTAGCCAATATTCAAATGCAAAAATAGCTATTAATACAGTGTGCTGGTTTCTTTCCTGAAAATAATATTTTATTGCCAAGTGCTCTTGTGATTGAATTGGAAGCATGAAAAACTTTAAAACTTCACCTAATATTGGAAGTTTCTTCACTGTATGGTGTGTGTATATATGTACACATACACACCTGTATATATATGTGTATATAGTTACTCAAATGATGACTTTTCATATAGGTTCTTTATGTTTAGCTGCATTTTCTTTTAGTTTCTTAAGTATGTACATCATTATTGGACTGGTCAAACTTTTAAAAAATTTATAGTCCTATAGTTTTTCCATGATTTATGCTTTGCAAAGATTCCATATTTTTCACTTAATTAATTGATTTTGATAATTTAATCAATAGACAAATAATTTAGATTTTATTTTAATCAGCCTCTGCATAATTTGAGGGACTAAGCGTTTAACTGCACATCTAGTATATTGGAACAGAAATGCACAAACTACCAACTTTATTGAGACAATTTTGGAAAGTAAGGCAGTCGAGCAAAATGCTTAAAAACAAAGGTCTGCACAGCAAGTTCTTCCATAGGTGCAAAACTAGATCCTGCATAAGCAGGCACCAAAGCTAACTTATCTGTAAATTTAGATGACCTACATATGCCAGAGATTTTGCACTGTTTCTTTTTGTCTTTTCACTGTCAGTTCCACAGTTTCAGTGAACATGTATTTTTAATGTGAAAATTTCAAATACATTATTTGTATGTCTGTCTACATATAGCATACAAAGTAAATCTGAAAAAAAAATTAGTAGGTATATTGGTAGGCATGAGTATGAATATTTAGGTGTAAATAGTAGTATTTGAGCAATAGCACGTGATCAATTAAAGGCTGAATCATATGTTACGTACAGACAGAAAGTTAATGTTTCGTGAGCAGCTTTAATATTTCTATCTCTTGAGTTTGAGGAACAGACTTGACAAGATTTCATACCCACAGTCTTCTGCACCTGGTTCCCATTATAAACCTGGCCTTGATAATGGAGCTATATTCTTCTACAGAGGCTAATATTAGCAATGGTATTTTCTTCCCATAACTCTTATAACCTGAGTACCAGTGTTATGGCTGTATTTGACCCCTCTGTACATGTGCAGTTACAACTTCCATCACCTTCCTCACTAAATACACAGAGATCAGATAAAACATTTCTTTAAGTATGGGTACAATTTCTAAGCCTGATTTTATTTCCTGTGATATCTACAAATGCTAGTGATATAGTACAGGCTTCAGGGTTATATTGAAAGTCAGATTTTATTTTTTTTTTCCCTTGTTTGTTTATAATGGAAACATTTCTCTTTAAAAGATATAGTTGGAGATGCAGGATTAATTTCTTTTTTCCAAGATGCTCTGCTTTGAATTTAATTTCAAATTACATTTTAAAGTTCTAATTGTAAAGATAAATTCACTGCAACACTTCTTTGTGTCTGAGAGATATTAAAATCATTCAGCTATTCAAAGTTGCATCTAATTCCTGATCAGACCTCAAAATAGAAATAAAAGAAAACCACAAAAAGACAATGCTCGCTGTGCCCCACTGTTACCCTATAAATACACTGATTTAGAAGACAAATGCAAGCACATGTGACAATGAAATTCATACAAAAGCAAAAATCTTCAACACCTTGAACTTTTTGAAAAAATAGCAGGGAATTCCCTGGAGTGATATGCTGCCTAGGAAGTCAAGTCATAACACACAAAATACACCCTGCAAAATATTGCTTGAAATCATTACTTTTCTTCCCCACCATTCATTGTTATAAACTTAAATTGAATTCATGCTTTATTTTATCCTGTCATGCAATTTCAAATATTGGAAGCAACAGCAGAAATAAACAGAATTTCTCCAGCTACAAAACTAATATTTGAAGTCCAGCATGTTTTCCAGTTCTAATAAAAGGGGGCAGTATTACATCAGCTGAAATTCTGAATTGTCCAAATTATCATAAAAAGTATTAAAGAAGGATACAAAACTGCTGAATTTCACTGAAAATAGACTCTTACTGAATACGCAGACACAAATCTCCTTGTCTGCATTGGGGTAAAATATTCAGAGCTAGTTCAGTGGGACTTAGGCTCCTGCATTGCAGCTACTTTAGAAAATTTTTACTTGAGTCACTATTTTTCTTTCAAAATTATTAAGGAAATATTACAGTTGATATAAAATGAAGGCACATTTTTCATGTAGCTAGGATAAGCCCTAAGCCTAAAAAGGAAATTGCAAAATTATTGCAGTTCAAAAAATTTGGAACAAGATTTTTTTTTTTTTAATAAAGTTTTTCTAGAATAAAATACTAGTGCCCAAATACAGCTTTAGGAATTTAACTTTGAATACCCAATATAAAAAAAAAAATAAAAAAAAATCATCGCTTACATATATTATGTACAGCCACAAGCAGATTACTAAATCGGCCAAATTCACAGTAAAGTATAAAGGACATTTGTTTTGTGAGAATTATGAGGACTGCTGGGATTTGTATTTGAAACTTTTCCATATTCTGGGGCATTTAACTTGGATAAGTGATTTATCTGTTATAAAATGATGGAACTGTAAAGAGGTTGTCTCTATGCAACACGTTCTTCTACGTCTCAGAAACTCCCCAGGGAAAGGTTTGTCGACTGAGCAGAATGACGTATTCAGGAAAAACAGCTTCCCAGTTGCCGTGTCTCTTTGTAGAAATCAGATTCTTCATTAGACAGATGGAATACACTCCCACTGAGTTGAATAAATTGCCTATAATCTTGCAAGAAAGTGAGACCACACTAACAGTTCCTTAAGTAAATCAGTGTCTGTCTTTTTTCTCTCTATACAGCTCCAGATTTTCTATTATAGAATCTGAATATATATATTTAAACTTAAATTAAATTATACCTAAGTGTAAGCTACATGGGGCAGGACCTTCCTTAAGTTGCAGTGAGAATAGAACTTGGTACAATGGCTACCTAGAAGATACTGTAATAAAAGTAATAACTTTGCAAAACTAGTTATTTGCTGTTGATATTGCTATTCATTTTTTGGCCTAATTATGAGGTATTTGCCCTTTAATTACAAGTAGAACTAAGATTTAACCAACAGAAATAAGGATCCAATTGAAAATGCTTGCAGTTTCTGTTATGTCTCCCAGCAGACTGAAATAGAAGCATTGACATCTTATTTAATAGTTACAAATATTTTTCTATAAGAAAATAAAGAAAAAAAGAAAATGCAAGAAGTTTTTCTTAAAAGATAAAAGCAAATGACAATAGATCAGTTCCCGCAAATCTAAACCACTTATTCATAAAGATTTTTATAAATCCACAAGGCCCTTATGACCAATTTATTCATGTTCAAAGTTTAAGGGTGGTCATGACTACTTTCAGTAAAAGGAGAAAAGGTAATTGAATGCAGGCTGCATTGGAAAATTATTTTCTTATGTGCTTTTTTTTTAACGGATTTGAAAAATGACTAATAACAAGGATGTTAATAACAAGGTGTTTCTTTTGGAGATTGTCTGAGAAATACCCTGCACTTGCAGAAAAGACAGTGTGACTCCTGCCTCTGCAGTTGTTCTGTCTATAATACTGAAAGTATGGGGAGAAAAAAGCTAGTAAAAAACTGGTGGCAACATAATCCAGTACTGCTTGCATTTAGAAAAAAGCAATGCAATGATGGAGTCATTACGGGGCTGTAGGCAGTCAAAAGGAGACTATGCATGACTGGTAACTTTTCCTACAAAGGCTTCCTGAAGTGTTTTTTATCAGGCAAAGTTTGTACGCATGTGCAGTAGCTTCATATAAATGATGAAGCGTAACAGCTCCAGAGGAGCTGTTACACTCTATTGTGTCAATAATCCAAATATTTAATAGTCCCTAAATACAGCAGATCATAACACCTCCAAAGGGGTCGTTATGGCTTATCAAGTCAAATCCAAGTGTCTAAATATGGATTTGATCAATAGACTGTAACATCTCCAAGGGTAAATAATATATATTTTTAAGAATGTACACATTTTGCATACAAACTGTGGTCTATATTAGGATAAATGATGTGGATTCAACTTGTAAAACTTTGATTTAGAAATAAGAAAGGAATAAAAGGCTCATTATAAGAGGTGCTAAAGTACCATAATTCCCAGGAAGTAGGCGATGACTCATGTCATTTATTTTGGGGTCTAATTCTGGTTTCCTACTGCAAATACACAGTTGCCTGAAAATCTACAAAAGAGTGGGAATGGAATACAAACATAAAAATGTTATATTAAATTCTGCTTCCTCTCACATCTCAATGAATATGCTTCATGGGTAAGTAAATGGGGAGGTGGGGGTATATCCTTGGGTCCAGCAGATATGTTGTGATTATTAATTGTGTATATGTTTATCCTGAGTTCATATATTTTTCTCCAATGAAATGAACACATTTCTGCCTATATTTTTTCTACAAAGATTTTCTGAAGTGTTTTTGTCACTGTTTTCATGCTTTATGCACAAAAAAGATAGGATCTGGTCCTTTTAAAAATAATGTCAGTTATCTTACAAATTATATAGCATTTTCAGGTTCATTTAAAGCCTTAAATCAGGGAAAATCTTCAAGGCAATCATGCTACTTCAAAATACTAAAATAAATACAAGTACCTCTAGCAATGCAAATTTTGTTTAAGTACTCTGTTGAAGGTAAACATGGCTTGACTGGAAAAAAGTCATATCTTCTAAACAAAGCCAATTTTTGTATGATTTTACTTTTGCTTGTACCACATGGAAAGATCTGTGTAGCCTATTTTCTGGATTTTCCTAATTGTCTCCCCTTTCCCAGTGTTTCTGTTTACCCTATGAAACCACTGACACAGTTACGTCTTCCCTTTCCTCAGTCAGACTACCCCTGATCAGCACCAGGTGAAGTAGAAAAAGTCAACTCTGCTATAATGACTTTTTGCCTTGTGTGCACTGTACTGGTTTTGGCTCGAATAGAGTTAATTTTAGCTCCCATGGTACTGAGTTTTGGATTTGTGACCAAAACAGTGCTGATAACAGAGGGATGCTTTAGCTATTGCTGAACAGTGCTTCTACCGCATCAAGGCCTTTTCTGTTTCTTATGCTAGCCTGCCAGTGAGGAGACTGGGGGTGCACAAGATGCTGGAAGGGGACACAGCCAGGCCAGCTGATGCAAACTGACCAAAGGGATATTCCACACCGTACAATGTCATGCTCAGCAATAAAAGCTGGGGGAAGAAGGAGAAAGGGGAAGTGTTTGGAATTTGGGCATTTGTCTTCCCAAATAACTGTTACACGTGCTGAAGCCCTGCTTTGCTGGAAACGGCTAAACATCTGCCTGCCGAAGTAGTGAATTAATTCCTTATTTTGCTTTGCTTGCGCACACAGCTTTTGCTTTACTTACTAAACTGTCTCAACCCACAAGTTTTCTCACTTTTACCCTTCTGATTGTCTTCCCCATCCCACTGGAGGGGAGTGAGTGAGCAGCTGCATGATGCTTACCTGCATACCCTAACCCACAACTGTACACAAACTGAAATAAGTCCATAATTGTAGACATCCATAGAATGGTATTATCTCAAAAGTACAGCCTAACCTTAATGCTTTAGCAAATGACAAAGTTGGACTGTGCCAGAGTGCTGCTGCATGTTTTTGTTTCGGTTTTTCTGATGAGTGAATCTCTGTGAGCACTTTTAAAGCTTTGTAGGAGATTTTTTTGAACAGCAGAATATGAACAGAGGCAATTTTCAATTCTGTGTCTCTAACCAAATACAAAGCTTTCTGAGATTTAAATGACACATTTTCAAAAAGGCCTGAGCCCAGGCTTTGAAGCTATGTACATAATTTTGTAAGCGCAATCATTTGCACAACAAACTATTACCAGCTATCTGAACTTGAAGACCAGTAACTGACCAGAACTCAATAGCTTCTTTTAAACCAGCTGCAGGCAATTAATTTGTCATCTTTTTTTCTGGTGCCAGCTTCTAGCTACTCATTTATACAAGTCTAATTACCTGAAGCCAATTTCTGAAAATTTGGTCCTGAAAACATAGGGTCCTGATTCTTCAAAAGGAACCAATCCAAAATTGGAACTATGTTATCAAAGCTTCGCTGGGATTATGACAGAAACTATACACAATCTTCTTGGCATACAATTACTTCAAAATCATGTTTTTCTAATTGAAGTGATCTATCATTTCTTTCCCCCTCCATTTTGATCATCCTGCTCATCATTTTTAGAGTAAAAGAAATCTATCATAATGTAAAAATTGAAAGGCAGAGGGTAAAGGGGAAAAGAAGAGTATTCTAGAATTCTGTTTGTGCAAAGGATGCTTCTGGTTTTAATGTATTTTATACTTGCTATAAAATATAAATACATTCCCTTAGTATTCATGACTGACAATTCTTTTATTTTCTTTAGGATAGAGAGTAGGGATATATCATCATTTAAAATGACTGATTTATATCCCATTCTTTTGTAAACCCTGCCTTTTCTTGCATCTACAGAGCAAGGATAACAGACTAGCATACCAAAGGTAAAACCAGAGTACATATTACAACTTTTTCCTGCCTTAATAGTTCACTCTATAGCACATGCTACAATAAATAAACCCAGCAGGATTATATAAGGGCACCGAGAGATTTAACAACAGATTTCCTTACTGCTGTTTTATTCTTAGGCTTTAGAAGTTGCAAGTGCTACCATGAAAAGTCTCCCCATAAAAGATGGCATTTGAGAATGATGTTGTTTATATTTGTTAAAGAGTTCCAATTGACTCTGCTACATTTGCAAGTAAAAAAAATTTCTTTCCTCTGACTGCCTGATGTATGACCTCAATCTGGAAGCTGTACATCAATCTGTGTATTGCTAGTAACTGGCACAAAAAAGAAATTTCAGATTATTCACTGAAATATTTACTGACTCTGCTTTAAAGGGTGAAAGACGAAATAGAAACTTGTTACATCAAATACAAGATGTAAACATGGTACTGAAAATACTCAGGGAGCAGACCTGATAAGTAAGTGGATGCCATTTTTATACTTACTTTTCAAAGTCAGATCAAATGTTAAGAATTCTTTTAATAGCCCTTATAGTGTATTAGATATTTTTAAATGTCAAGCCACTGAAACTCATAAAATATATTTTAAAATAAGCATAATTTTATAAACTCTCGATACTGATCATAGGTGTGACATTTATTTTATTTTTATAACTTGGGCTTTAGTACCCTACCTCTTAGTTAAGACAAACACTGACTTTCCAATTAAAGTGTTGTCTGAATATGGCCTGCTTGATCAGTTATTAATTTCTATATTTTTTCACAGTAGCAATCTGTATTAAATGAGTTTTTCAATGCTGACATTTAAACTAACACTAGCAGAAATAAATATTTATTAGCCTCTGAATGTGAATTGTAAAAGTATTGTTAATCCTGCATGGCAACAATTTAACAAATCTTTTTAATAGACTCTGAGCCTTTCTCTTGTTTTGAGTACCGTAAAGAACATATCAAGCAAAAATGTAAAATGTAGATTAAAAGGTAGGTATCAGTCTTTGATGGGTCTGTTTACAACATTTCTTTGCCTTTCCATGCCTTGCTACAATCCACTTACTCACTGAGTATTCCCTTGTGGGTACAGAAAAGATCATACTATCATCAAATTCACAGTTTAAGATATAGTTAATATTCTGCTGAGTCTTATACTCAGCCTGGACTAAAAATTCCTGTTAGTCTTTGGAGTATAATACAACCTTGCCTCCCTCCCCCAAGATACAAAGAACCTACCTTCTAATATACAGATATATCACAGAATTTTCATTAATGAATTATAGGCATTGAAAGCCACCTGGGTTTTAAATTTTTTTTTTTTTTTTTTTTTTTTTGGCGCATCAAATAGTCTGAAACACTAGTTGCTTTATAGGCTAATGAACGCGTCAGTTTTCATTCATTACTAAATTGCATCATAACTGTTCCTATTTGCCAATGCCATAGTGATTACTGGGATAATATTTTCCCCTTCTTAGTTAACTGGAATAAGTATTGTGGTATATAACTGATTTTGTGTCAGTGGTGAAAAATAACTTGTGTGCTGTATTTTTTGCAGCATAAGCCACCTCTAGGGAAGCTAACAGAGAAGGATTCTTCATCAAAAGGCCTGCCGTACAGCTCAGCCAATTACCTGATTCAGTGTTCACTGGCTCTGTTACATACACACAGACCTTCCCCTGGAGCAGATCTTGTAGATCTTGGAAAGGCCACAGTGCAGGACAACAACAGATATGAAGAACTTTCTAAGAGGCTTTTTTGTCCTCCGAGCGGTCCTTAAAGTGTGTGTGCTAGAAACTGTTCCTCACCTTTCAGATATGATCCCAGCTTGCTATTTTGTAAACTGAATGATGTCCTGCTCAGTCCAATGCTGGTCATGCTCTCTCACCACTTTCTCTCATTTACCATTTTATTGTAGTGCCCCATTTCATTTTAATGTTTGGAAACTACGGCCAAGATTCAACAAAGAACTTTGATCTCATTAAAACTAAGAGCCAAAAGCACTGTTTTGAGCCTCAATACTTTGTTGCAGCCGAGTCACAGATTCAAGCACACTCAGACACATTCAATAGCATCGTAATACTCAACCATGCTAGTACATAACTGGCCTTTTTGCCATATTTATCAATCCAATCATTCTCAAAAGCACAATTCAAAATCTAGTAGCCACAAACAGTGGTAGCTTCAACCAATCCATTTTCCACGTTGTTACATGCATGCTTGCAGCTGAATCACATGAGTGCACAGGACTGCGTTTTTGAATGCTGTCATGTAAATGTAGAGAAGTTCGTAGCACAGCACTGTGAAGTGACAAGGTGTATTTAATGTGGAATCAGAGACTGCTAAAAGCTCTAAAAAGAAATTTTGTATAAAAATAAGAAGCTATTTGCAGGGAAAAGAAGAATGAATGACAGACTTTGTGGCAATAGGAGACATTACCTTTTCATTCCTGCAGTTGTTTAGACCCATGTTATTCATGGAGGGCAATTTTCCGTCAACACCATGCGGCTGCTGTTGCTGCTGCTGCTGCTCCCTTTGGATCTGCTCTCTCATTTTTCGAGCCTCCTGAATGGCTTTCATTACTGTGTCCTGGTCCCCAAATAGGGCAGGTGAATTAAGACTGGAAAGGATATCTATAAACAGAGAACACACTTTATTTAGGTAATTATTCAAATTAGAATCAGGGGTAAGCACTCAGCTCTCATACTGTTAGAACGGCACCCAATTAACAACTGCAAAAGGTGGAGGCAAGGCAATTGTTGTCTGTTTGAAGGCTTGAATAATCTATAGAACTGATTGATAAGCCTGTGCACTTCTTTTGCTGTTATAAATACAACCACTGAAGTCTTGGCATAGCCTGATATAGAGGTATCTGAGCATACTTATGGACTCAAAGTTAAATATGTGTTTCAGACAACAGTATTCTGAAGCTTAAGTGGGAAGCCTTTGAAGTATTAGTAAAATGAACAAAGAAGGAGAAAGAAATCTTGTTTACTGGGCCATGAAAGTCTATGTCAATTTTTAGAATTTCTTTATTGAGAGAACCATTACTCCAGACATTTAGCTTTCAACTTCAGAAAGAGCACCTACAGTTACTTTTGGGGGACAGGCCTTGTTATTACCTTAACATGAGTATAAAGCTCTAAATCGGTAGAGAAAAAATGGTTTTCTTTCTATCACTCTGGACAGAAAGAGAAACTTTTAAACATGATTCAGACTCACACAAAACATTCCTGTCACATTTTAAAATGCATGCTAGAGGTAAAGATGAGTACCCCAGATACAGTTTCTGATTTGAGACCAAAAGACAGTGATGAAGCTTTAACTTGATCCTCCTGTTCCTGCATGAGAGTATCCTCTACACATGGATAGATTTGTGTATATATATTCTAGCTAGTAAGTTTTGAGCAATCAAATTTGTGCATCTGCCTGACAAGCTCTGAATTTGTTAGATTTGTGTACTTACTAACAGTCCACTATAAAACAAAACAAAACCAACAACAAAAAACAACCAACCAAACAAAACCAAACAGGCTAAGACTAGGAATTCTCCGTCAAAGATAATTTTCATATTCTTTTGACTTCATGGAAGTTCAGCTGAGTAAAATATAGCAAATTCAACCTTGAAGGGCCCTGAATTCTTTTAAAATAAAAAAAGGTTAAGATTAAGGGTTTCTCATGCTTTATCCTGGGGACCAAACGGTTGATTTAATACTGTGGTCTAGATGAGAAGAGATGCAAACTGTGATGTTTTAGATGGAAGGGTGATGTTTCCTGTCTGAGTGAAGCACCTCTCTCCAAAATAAAAGTAACATGTTAGAGAACAACCATTGTTCTTGCTGGGTAAAATTTCCAATGCTCTGAACTGATTCAGCAACTAAGTTCCATTCTGGAGCCTAAGTTGGGAACCATATTTGCATTACTTTTAATGAGACTTGGACTCCAAATCACCTAAATTTATCATTTAAAATGGAGCAAAAAAGCTCTTATTTTGCTTGCTGATTTTTGACAATGTTTCCCTGGCTTCTTTTATACTTAAGGATTAAGAGGAAAAGTTTTTATGACTTTACATGAAAAATACTCACTCCTTAGGTGTACCTTCTCTAGCCATTTCTCTGGAATGGTCTATGACTTCAAACAGATATGCCACTTTCTAATGTTAGATAGTGCAGTGATAGCTGGAAATAAATGGACAGGTAGAGTATCTAGCTAGCTGCAGAAAGGATCTTTGAGAGATCATGATGTTCCCAAGTGTTTTGGGAATGGAACAAATCATATTTTTTATATATTTAATGTATGTATTTAACATATCTGTTCATTATTCACAAGTGTTTCTATATATTTTACAAGTACACTTGAGCTACAGATTGTGAATAAGTGGTCTGTAGTAAGTATTTAGTCACTGTTAAAATTTACTATTTGAACTTTAGGGCTGATCACCTACGTTTTGCAGCTCTTGATTCTGTTTCTTGACTGGATAAGATAGTCTTCACACATAGTTTTCAGATCAATTTTGTTTCATTACTTAATAAGCTTTACTTCTTAATTAAAGAAACTTGAACACAGGTCAAAAATTTCTTATTTGCAACCATAGAAATTAACAAAATCTTGACAGGTGGGTGAACAAACAATAAAAACATGAATGAATAATAAAATTAACAAATAATAAAACAAACTGGCTGGACCGAAGCCTTTCTGTCTTTGTTAAAAAAAAAAAAAAAAAAAAAGAATATATTCAGCATATGGTATTTGTAAGATGAACTTAATAGCCAGAATGCAGAGGATTAGATTTCTTTTAGAATGCTGTTCTGGGTAAAACTAACGAACGGTATATTTGGACTGAATAGCTGAAAACCACATTTGGAGTTGCCTTCTTGCCTGGCTTCTGGCTTACTGTAAACCATGGAGATACTGAATGTTCCCTGACCCTGGTTAAACAAAGTGCTTGAAAACTTTTTTATTTTAAGGTGTGTTACACTGTTGCATTGCATGTACACTAATCACATAAGCCATTATATCTGTATGCCTAGTATCTAGTCAGGCACTACATGCATGCAAAGATATTTTTTTGTTTGTTTAATCCAGAGATCAAAATTCAAAAGTTAACTTTCCATATATACATCCAATTGATGTCTTTGGGGAAGATACTCATACAAACCTCTTTTATACATTTTTTATATGCATCTCTATTCACTTATGTGTACATATTTGTATGTATGCATATTTCTTATGTTACATATTTATTTGCTGTATTTCTTGTAGATGCATATCACTGCTGCATCATTTCGGTCACTGCTGCAAAACCCTGGCATTCAAGAGTTCTTTGAAAATCTTTCCTGCAATTCCCCCCCCCCCCATTTTAAACAGAAATGTAGGGCCAGATATCTACTTAATTCAGAAGTAAGCGTGTTCAAGCTGAGATTTCATGTAGAAAACTTGCCAGTTTCCTCATTTCCCCAGGACAGATTAATTACCTAAAGAGGATCCTCTTCCCAGAGATCCACCGAGCGGGCTGGGGATGCCACTCTTGTTCGTCACTGTCACGGGACTGCTTTTACTGGCTGGGAAGAGGTTCTGTGTTGGAGATGTTGGGGATTTGACAGGTTCAGCTGTTTTGGGTCGTGCTGAAAGATTCAGTGGCTGGGCTGCTTCATCCTACAAGAGTTTAATGTAATAATTATTAGGAAAAGACAAATGAGCACATCATTTTGCAAGCAGCAGTTACTTTACACCTCGAAGACAATACCATATTCTCCAGCAATAATAACAAAAGAAGCTAATTATCTGCCTCCTTTAAGATTCAATGAAAGGAAACCTCATTAATTTCTCTGTGTTATGCTTCTATTTACATTAACGATGTGGCTGGATCGTTCTTTTTACCAAATTAAAATTTGAATTAGCTCACATTACAGCTTAATTTCCTAATGTGTTTTCAGAGATCTAAATTAACCTAGGGCATTTACAAAGAATTATTTAAAATTTCCAGCAGCTCAGTAATGCTTTTGCATCGGTTCTATTTGAAAAGTTCCTGGCACTATAAAAATAAGTTATGTAGCTTATTTTTAAATGTATTAGAAACTAAGGAATCAGAAGTACTTCTATGAAAGAATCATTTGGAAACCCTGACAGTTCTTTGGCCCACATTTCATGCTGCTGCTAACTTATCCATTCCATGCATCTTATTTTGAGTTCATGTTTTGTTTAGTAAAATAATCTATGCTGTTCCCCCATAATAGAAGATAAGAATTTCACTGAATTCAAATTCCTTGACTTACTATGGTAATGAATGTGTACTATATGCATTTCAAAATATATTTTATTTTCTACTATTTAATTTTGTGTATTTTACAATATTTTGTTATTCAAATGCCATGTATTTTTGACAGATTTATGTAAAAATCAAGATTTTTTTTCACATAAATGTTATTCTGCTTCTTGTTTGATACTTCTGTAATTATTTCTGTATTCTGTAATTATTTTTGCTGCATTCAACCTTTAGTGTATCCACATGTTTATTTGCATGAAGACAAGGCATATTTTTTAAGGATATGTAAATCTAGTAGCAGCACTTTTGTATCTTTTGATACTTTTCATATGCAATTATGGAAGAAATTCTCTCTGGCATATATCTTATTTCAGTGCTATAGGAGAATAAGTCTGTCTAAGAAATATCTTAACTTTTGGAAGAAGGCTCATTCAAGCAATTAATTTCTTTGATCAGGTTAGATATTCACAATGTAACCTTCTTCCCATTCTTTGAGCTTGTTCCTTTTGCATAACATGTTAAGCAAGACAGAGCATTTGGAAAATTGTGAAACAGTGATCTTCTGTAATTAAAGAGCCCAGTAAGACAGATCGCTCATTTAAAATATGCCCAAAGCAGAATTATGCTGGATATAACAGAATATCGTCCATATTTTAAAACACAGCACTGATCACTTCAAAGCTTAGAAATATATGCCAGAATACAATAAAACACTACATTATCTCATCTTTTCCATTCTCCTTACTGTCAAGCAGTGATTTAGCAAAGTACATCTGATCATACACAATGCATTAAACAGGAAAATATAACAAACAGGTATTTATAATGCCATTGTATCTCCAGTTTTAAACTGTTTCCATAAAACTGCATGACATTTTTATTCTTCCTGACCTTGCAGGGTGCACAAATGTTCACACCTCTTCAGAGTCCAGGTGAAAGCAGAAACACAAAGGTATAAGGGACATAGTCCATTCTTGTGCTTTGTGGCCATGTTTACATGCAAGATGTTTCATTGCACAGATAAAAAGTGGCTTCAATAAATTTCTGTGAGAGTTCAGAGCCCCTTTCAGACTATAAAGTTTGCCAGACTAGGTACTGTGAGCACGTATACATACGAATCTACGCTACCACGTTCAATTTCTAAATAATTTTCTGCCTAGTACTGATATGATCATGTGAAAAAAACTCTAAACACTGCCAGAACCCGTTTGTTTGTACTTCATAGACAGCATTCTTATTTATGCGAGGCAACCAAAAAGCTGGAAAACATTCTGGTCACTGACTTAAAAGAAAAATCATTACGTTTTGTAAGATCTGATTCCTGGAAAAGAATTCCATTAGTTCTATAAATAATGCATGTAGTTTATACAAACAACTGTTTAAAAACAGAGAAAATATAGAGGATTTGCTAAGCAATGCATGGCCATCAAAACTGTCATGTCTTATACAGGTAACAATTCACACAGACAGCATATAGGTACTGCTTTTATAGTAATAATTAATTTCTTCATTAGCCGTTAGAATTTGTCCACACAAAGCACTTGTAGTTTATCTTTAATATTTTCAATGCAGTAGTGGGCTTAATAAAAATAAGAAGAAGGGGTCTTTTTTATTAACATATACTTCAGTCCATTCATGTTAAATTATGTAGGGAAACCCCCAAGAATTTGCATGTGGTCAATTCTGTAATAGGACTCAGCTGGCCACAAAGCTGGAATGGTATTGGCCTTGGTTCAAGGAGATATGTGCTTGAATTTAACCAGGGAAAATTTTACTCATATAGTAAAGGTTTGGTTTGGTGTAGATCCATTTGGCTCACTCACTTATGAAATTACTTTTTCACATTAAAGTAGTCAGTAGTATATTCTCAATACCATAAATCACTGGTGTTAGGTATCACTATACTATGGTAACTTTGCTGAAACAGTTGGGCTTTGCTTTTGGTGGCTTCTGTATTGACCATAACAAACTCTGCATATGTGCTAAATTTCACTGACTGCTCTCAAGCCTGGCATTGGATTACAAGGGGTAAAATATTAGACTAATACACATCTACAGTTAAGTAAAGTGAACGCTTTGCTAAATAAATGTTAGATCTGGCCATAATGGAATAGTTTTTATTTATTAGTACTCTCAGCCTAGCAAAAAAGTGTCATGGAAATTTATCAGCCCAGGCAGAAATATCTACTCACCCACACTTTACCGTGATGATTGATGATAATGAAAAAACAAATGATATTTTACTCTCATGTCAAAAAATTAAAAAAAAAAGAAACCCTCACCTCAAGTGAGTAAAATCTTCCCAGGCTGATTTGAGGCTAAGGACTGTGTGCCTGTATGGTGTTAGCAGCTAGCAAAGAAACACATACTCTCTCTCTCTCTCCCCAAAGTCACTATATGCCTTCTTTAGATCTATTTTAATAGTTCTGCATTTATAGCGCTATCATTCAAATTAGTAAAACATCTGAATGTTGGTGTTTTTTTACAGTTTGAAGTAAATTGTTTCTGAGCATATTTGGTCTCATGAAACTCAGAACAACCACAGGAGAACACAGTAATAAAAGCCAGCCAGTTCCACCCAAAGGTACTAGCTGCACCACAGATTTCAAGGGGTGCATGATGTTCATTTCAAGCTGCTGGCAAATGCCATGTTGTAGCTGCCTGGTTCCAAGCAAGTGAGAATAAGCAGGCACAAGCATTCAGCAATGGCAAAAAACCAACAAGGAGCAGCCCGGTTGTCAGCAGCTGTGTGAAATCAGCAAAAGTCAAATCAATCTGCAGTGACACAATGTTTTCCCCCAGGTCCTGACTTACATCTTATTTTTATGTGAGGCTTTTTCCAAAATTGTAGAATAAGTACAGCTAGAGATTTGTAAAATAATTAAAAGATCTACTGTCTCTCTCTTGCCCTAACAATGTAAGCTAGCACTGTATTTTAAGATACTCAAAAGTTCAATGTGAAACAATTCATGAAATGGATGCCATTTATGCACATTACTAGATTACAAACTGAAATCTTGAAAATATCACATTTTACTGATGAATCTGTTGTGCTGCATGTGGTAGGAAGAGGGACACCTGGTATTTTTGGAAGCAAGAAGTGAATGCTTTCTCTTCCCTTCTCTATACTGATAATACAGCACTAAACGTGAACATTTTATTTGAATATTGAAGAAATTTCATGTGTTTCAACTTCCAACCATAAAACAATTAAATAGACCATTTAATTTCACTGCCCTTTTTAGACACCGACTTTTTTCTTTTCTGAAAAATACCTTAACTTGAGTTACCGGGCTGGTCCCTCTCTTCTCGTTTTTCATTCCAGTGGGTGAGAGTGCCCCTGTCGTATTTGGTGGCTGTGGAGTAGATGGCATTTTGGCTCCAGGAGAAACTTGCATGCTTGCCAGCTGAGCTGCATACAGTTGCTGGAAGACAAGAAGATATACAATATATTCCTGCAAAATTCCTAAAAAAAGAAGCTGTAAATGTACATAGTTTTTATTGCTCTGCTTTTTCTTCTCTTAAAGGAAATATAGATTTTTTTTCAGCACTTTCTTGTTTGTGGCTTTTCCTGTCTTGTTATTTTCAAAAAGAGAAAAAAAATAAAGACTGGAAAACTCCCACACACCAATATTTTTTTCTTAATTTGACTTTTAGCTGATATTTTTTTTTTCCTTCTTGCTAATGACAGTCATGGTAATGAGCAGAAGGTTATACTGTCCTTGGATATTAGAAACAAACTTACAATGCTGTTTATGAAAAGGAGATGTAAACCCCTGTCAGAAACAACAATGCTTCAGGTCCTTTCTGTTCTTACCCAGATATTGCCCACCAACTCCAGAACCTCTACTGGGAGCTGACATGGGAATTGTTTGCTACCAAAAGGCAATGCTGCATCTTCTCTAGACAGCAATGGAAGTTAAAATTTGCAATAGGGTACTTCTCCATCTCGGTGTACAATGATAGTTATAATTTCTATAAATGCTAATAAGGAATGTAGGCCTCAAAAATTCCTGTAAATAGTGATGAAAATACAAAAACACTCTCATGGAACTTTTAAAAAAGTTTAACTGAAACATAATAAAAGACTTGTATATTAAAATAAACTATTCCTACCAATCTAAAGTGTTTACTGAACAAAACCAAATAGGCTTAATTTCCTTCTAGTGACCAAATTTAAACCCTCACCTTGAATTAGCACCAGCAATAATTCTTCTACCATAAACAGGGAAGATCCTAATCCCTCTTCTACACATAAATCTATATAAACTTTGCCTTATTAGTGAGAAAAAAGCCAGGTGGTTTGTATGTAATTTCCAACATTACTATCATTCAGATGGACAAATAAAAAAAATTACAGTAATCAAAAGCAGACCTTTCAGCACATGTAATTAAATGAAAGCTTAATAAAGAATAATTTGCAAGAACCAGATGTGCTTATGTCATAATTGTTGCTTTCTTTGGAACAATTTTTCTAATATAACAAGCCTCCACAGAAATGAAAGTTACACAATACTGTAAGCTCAGTGACTCAGTGGCTAGACAAACACGTGAAGGAAGGGCAGGGTCAGAACTCTGGATGACAAAGGAAAACTCTTGTTTGTTTGTTTGTTTCCTGTCACCCCTTTTCAATACCACACAGAGGCTACAAAAGGATCACAGATTAACATTTTGAAATCAATGGTGTTTAAATGTTTTGGCTAAGGTACTACTTTTTCCTGCACTAGAAATATTGAAAATAGAAAAAATTGCCAGCTTTTGGTGATGTCCTGGAGAATGAAAATGAAGTACTGTATATAACAGTAAGTGGGATTTTTTTTTTTCCCCCATCCCAATACTGGGATCTTATCCCTTTTAGCATATTCTTCAGGTCAATCTATGCTTGCTTAATAGGATGCTCTGCTTACATGAGAGTAAGAAGCACATTTCACGAACTTCTGAAAGCCTGCATGTTTTCGGCTCAGAAATAATCAGGCACTGTACCATGACAGAGACGATACAATAAACTTGAATACAATTTAAAGACAAAATCCAAAGATTATAATGGCTTTCTCAGTGTTCTGTACTTTGTCTATTAAAATACTTTTCCTTTTTTTTTAAATTAGGAACCTATTTAACATCTAATTCCACTATCTGGGGAGATGAATTAGATTTTACTAAAAGTAAACTAAAACTTTAGTACTTAAAGTAGTGTGTATTGCACTTTTCAAGAGCAGGACAGGAATTCTATGTAAAAACAAATCCAGGTTTACCAACTAAAGTTCAAAAGAATTTCTTTCTCCCTTCTCAGGTAAGCCATCAGGGCAAAAAAGGTGGGTTCTGAGTTATTCTTTCTACAACATTCAGTCTTTCTTAGAGGATAAAAGTCAATAGTCAATGGTGGTAAGCAGCATAGTGTGGTGGGTAGACCCAGGCTGGCTGCCAGCCACCCAGCTAGCCACTCTCTGCCTCCCCCTTCCTCAACAGGATGGGGCACAACATAAGATGGAAAAGCTCATGGGTCGAATAAAGACAGGGAGATCACTTACCAGTTACCATCATGGGCAAACCAGACTTGGCTTGGGGAAATTTCATTTAATTTATTGCCAATTACAATAGAGTCGGATGGGGAGAAACACAGACGAAAACTAAAATCCCCCATCCCTGCCATTTTCCCAGGCTCAGCTTCACTCCTTCATTGCTGACTCCTCCACCTCTTCCCGCACCCGGCCTGGCTGCCGGCAGGGCTGTTCCTCACACTCTGTCCCTCACTCCTCGCTGCCTGTGTGGCATTTTGCCCTTTCTGGAGAACGTTTTCCCAGAGGTGCCACCATCTTGGCTGTCGGGCTGGGCGGTGCCCTGTGGTGGGGCCGTTGAGGAACCGGCTGGAACCGGCTGGGTCCAGCACGGGGCAGCCCCCGGCCGCCTCTCCTCACAGCGGCCGCCCCGCAGCCCCCCCGCTGCCAGCACCGGGGCACCAACACGGGGCATGCACGGCAAATGGAGCTTGTAGCCCAGTTAGCCATGACAGGTAAGCAAGGGTGTCTTTATCGTCTCTAAAAGCTGCAGCCCACGGTGTAGCTGTTTCTTCACCGGATACCTCAAGATCAACGTGAAGAGAGAGAGGCGTGACACTGGTCAGAGGGCTCATCAGGGACCTGGTACTTGAGTCCCAGCAGGACTGGCAACTGAAGCGTACACAGCACTTTAAGGGTCGCCACAACAAGAAAAGTGGGCTGTTATAGTGACTGTCTAGGAAACTGTTTGATTTCAGAAACACAAACATTAAAAGCAGAATAAAATTAGAATTATACACCACTCCCCTCCCGGTTTGTTGAGGGCTGTATTGGCTGTACTGCAAGCAGCATGAGGAATAAATGTGTCTAAAGGGAGACAGAGAGTAAAAGAAATTTTGTCATTTATATATATGTGTGTGTGTATAATTCATCACTGTGTTACTCCAAGGTCATAGTACTGGCTTTAGCCTGGCATTTCTATAAATCTGTTTTACACCATAAAAGCAAATGTAAAATAAGTAACAGCAATTAGCTTTCTGGTTTGCTTAGACTTTAAAACAAAGCTGTTCTACAAATGAGTGCAAATCTTGCAAGAATTCACACTACTGCTAGCAACACAGCCATGTGGACTGGGAGGCTGTATAACTTCTTTTAAATACCAGTTTGCATGGGGAGCTAGCCAGTCTGGAAACATATGTGCAAGCCCCCCAAAAATGGATACTTTTGCAAATACCACTGTTGTGGCTTGAAACGGCAATTTAGGACCTCACATTGAGATGGTCAGGTTGTGAGGCTTTTATTTGCAAGATTAAGGAGGGGGGAAAAACCCAAATATTGAATGAATGTTGATTGCTAGCTTTTAATGCTCAAGAGCAAAAGTTTCAATGGATTTTTTCAATTGAAAATCTAACCTACCTATTATTGAGTAGTGACTAAAAAAATTAACCTACCTTGAACAATGAAACATATCTTCTTTTTAATGTATGTCTAGCACATAAAAAGAGGAGCATTTCATAACCCTTATGACAACCATTGGCTCAGAAGGCTCTTGATTACAAATTAGACATTCAAAACCATCAAGTATTCATGATTTTTTTAAGAAGCCTTAAAAATGTACAGCCTGGTTTTTATTTTTTTAAAAGGTCACTAAATTAGATTCTTAGAGTCCAGTTCGCAGCATCTAAATATAAGTAGTGCTGATTTTGAGTTAGTGAGTGCTCCTCCTGTATAGTTAACAATTTTGAAAACCAGCTCACTTAAGATACGTGAGCATGGATGTAGTTTTACAGTTTTCAGAACCAGGTTTCTTCTAATGTTGTTATCTAACACTGAAGAGTAGGATTTTGAAATGCCGCAAGTCTCACTTATGGCAATGGCAAGTCTCACATTTAGGCACCTCTGAACTTACAGGCTTACGGACTTAAGCACTTGTCACTGAAACTCTATTCTGGCTGTAATCAACTAAAAATCTGAGGGGAATTTATGAAAGTTGGAGGTCACTATGAGTCTGAATGATGTTCATCTACCTAAAAAAATTACAGAGGAGTGGGAAAGTGCTGTACTCAGCATGTGTACAGCACAGCACAAGTACCTACTGATTTTTTTATCTGGAAACAGCAGAATTCATACTAAGCTTTTGCTCTAGCTTAGAGCTACCATACAAGAAGAAATTAAAAACTAACAAAAACAATAATCCAGGGGTGGTGGTGGTATTTTCTGCTTCAGAAATTGCCTATGGTATTTGATGAATTATTTCCATTATGCTCTTTTTACAAAAAGTATCATCCACAATCTAAAATTTGTCAAAAAACCTATGAACTAATAATAGAGCATCTTGACTGATCCAAACGTTAAAACCTTTCTTAATGCCATCTAAGTTTCACAATGCCTTTGCAAGATATTTTCGTGATACAGAAGGATAACTGCCTTCGCTGCCAGTGTTGATTCATGCCTTGCCAGAAGACAAAGGCCTTAGGCTTACATATCCCTCTCATAGTTTTCAACATTTTTTCAATAGTTTTTCAACTAGTTTTTTCAAGTAGCTTTCAATAATCAAAACTCTTTCATTAGCTCAGGTTCCTTTCCTGTATGACTTTTCACTTGCACATAGGCCTGTGATATTCCTACGCACATGCTCTGTTGAATGACACTGAGTACAGCAAATGAGCACAGAGCAAAGCTTTCTAGGCACCAGATGTTTCCTTTTTTTTTTAACAGCAGGAATACTGATACTTACCTCTTAGGCTGCAGCATCTGTGTCTCAACAAATGAATAAAGGTGAAGAATTTTGAGAATTGAATGTTACAGAAGTAACACATTGTGAGGAAAATAGAATGGGCCTTAAATCAACACAGTTAAGGGAGATTTTCACTGATAACAACTTGTGAACTTTGTGACAGGCTGCTTTACCACGTAACACAGAATTATGATAATCATAACCTTCTTACCAATGGTTTGTCAATGACAGGCCTAATGGAAAAAGTTCATTTAGAGAAGATATTTCAATAAGAGAAAGCGATCAACTGCTGCACAGGAGAGAGGCAGTTTCTTTAGATATGTGAGCCCAGGGAGGAAATGAAGAGAGCAGTTGCACTTGTGTATATGAGAACAAAAAGGCAAGGGCTAGACATTTCAACAGACTGCTTTCATGAGGGAGAATTTGGTCACAGCAGTGGGGATATAATTCAGTTGCTATTCTTTGCATCAAAATTCTGACGAAACTATAGCAAAGCCATATGTGAAATACGGAGATAAGAGAGAGAGTGGTTGCAATAGTCAGCATAGCAGATAATCAAAGCACAGGTGATGAGGGCTGGCCTAGCACAATGAATTGCAATAGGTGTACTTGGAAGATGCCCCCAAAAGAAATTCAGTAGAAGGAGGCTTGTTCCAAGGAGAAAGAAGGGATCTGTTCTAAAACCATTTACCCTTCTATTTTGTTTTACTAAAAGATTTATGACCAAAATGAAAGACATTCTCCTTTTTCTGTATTTGTACGTTATTTCTCCAAAGGTGCTAGAATTTTATATTTTTTTTCTCAGAAACAAATGCTAAATTTTATGGACCCTGATTAAATCTAAAGTTTTCCATTACTAAAAATGCAAGTCCTGTATTACATCTTCAACAAATACATTTGCTACAGTAAATGAAACTGAACAATAAAACTACTGAGAATCAAGTGAGAATCGTTATTTGTCAGCATTTTAAATGAATTGTGCAAAGCTGAAATATCTTATTTATAGAGATGAAAGTTCAGCTATTTAGACAATGAGTAATTTGGTTTCTAAAGATGAAAAACTCTAAGGAGTGACTGCAAGTGCTGTTGAAATCCTACACTACAAGAGGTAATGCAGTTATTTTTTTCCACGGTATATTTAGTACGTAGTGTTGCAAAGCTATAATTCCAGATTTTTCCTTTCCAGCATATAACATGCAATAATAATACTTAGAACTGTCTGATCACAAAAGGTTTTTACAAGCTCACCAAAACCAGCAGCTTCTTTATTACTTCCAGTGAGCATTTCTGAAAAGAAGCTACCCAAAACAAAAAATCCCACCTTCAGTGGGACTACTTATTTTTTATTATTGGTGCAGAGGTGCTTAAAATAAGCTTGACGTCAAACAAATTAAAGGAAACAGAGTCTCTGTTTGAAAAAATTTTTCTTCTGTTTGGAGGAAGAATGGATTAGTGCTCAAACCCATGTTCTGGGTGTCATAGATAATAACTATGGAAATAAAGGTTAAGTGCTGACCTGAGCCTGATGTCACTGGTATAGCCTTCAGCAGTTCAGGCAAGGTAACCTTTTCAAAAAGCAGTGCAGAAGCATAAATATCCTACTCAAATATTTCACACACATCTTAATCTAAGTGCAAGAACTGTTTCTAAAGTAACGTTAATTGTGCTTATTCCTTCCTGTTTTTGTATATAAATGTCATTTTTTGTATTGATGTGTCTTTTGTACCAAATATGTTCAGTGACTAACACTGCAGTTGAGACCTCTACTGTAGCACCAAGGTAAGAAATGGGGTTATTGGCTTATATATATATTTTTTTATTTTTTTTAAAAAGCACATGGCTGTTTTTCTCTTTGTTTTAAGATTATTTTTATGCAGATCCTTAGAGTGAGAGGTAGGTTAACAGAAAACGACATCCAGAAACACGAGACAGCCTAAGTAACTCATCAGCAGCTTAACCATGTGACAAACCCAGGGGCAACTCGAAGACAGCTACTGCCTGTGGAGTCTGCCAAGAAGCCAGATGCCATCACCAGAAAAACACCTTCCACAGCTCAGCATCTGTGTCCTAGCAGTGCTCTCCACACAAAAGGAAAAGGAGGAGGAGAAAGAGAAGGAAAGATGCATATAAAATTTTTAAAGGAAATGTGCATACATATGAAAGCAACCCTTATTTGAATTTAAAAATCTAAAACTTGGAAAAATCAAAGCTTTTGCTGATGAAAACAAGATCCCTTCAAATTAATAAATAGAATATTTTATGCTAAAAGTGTACGCTTTCTTTTGTTTTACAATATATTTGTGCAGGTGCTACCTGTTAAAACAGTGTATTTTATAAATTTATTTTGATGAAATTTAGATGTCTCGGTAGCATTTTCTCAGTTTGTTCTAAGAAAAATGTTAACAGATCAAAATAAGGTGAGTTTTAGAGATCTGCTAGTACTGTGGGCCAGACTCTCCTCTCATTTTCACATGTGCCACCACACAGGTAATAATAGTTTACTATTTAAGAACCAAAAACTATGCAACATCAACTTAACTCACAGGTTTATGCTAAATAACTGAGAACAATTTGGCTTTACATGGGAATATCTGAAATGGCATCAATCAAGTACAGCTACATGAAGTTGGAGTAACAATTAGGGAAAAAGTGTTTAATTCAGAAAGATGATAAAGAGTAACAATACACTGCAATGACTTCTTTTTCTCTACAGAATCCAAGTGTCACAATATATGTACATGGTTTCCTTTTAACAGCATCATTCCTTTCTTTTCCCTGTTTGTACGTGCCTAACGTATCCATAGTGGACATAACATTCTGATTTTAAACACACAAATATCACCCTACTGCAGGGTCTGCTCATTGTTACAGAGTGTAAGTAGCCTCGACTTCTTACAATAATGTACCAAACACCTTTGCAAAAAGGTATTAAAGTATAACACAAATAGGCAGCTAATGAATTATCATAACTAATGTCATAATAACAAAGATTGTTGCAGTGATTACTTATGCACTTGCTGGCTAATGTGCTTTCAGATTTATTAAAGCCCAATATGTAAAAACAAACTAACTGTGTTTATGGAAATACAAATAATACATTTTGTAGTCACAGATGGAGTTAGAAGACTTCAGTTTTTCCCTATATGTTCAGGTGTGTATCTACTGAAAAAGACTTCTTTCTCAAATAAAAGAATTATTTTACCAGTTAGTCACATTCATTCACTTCAGGTTTTTTGAACTATTAACACCAGTAATTCCAGTGTCTGTCAGTTGCTATTCTATATATTGTCAAGGGAAATTTTTATGTGACCCTAAATTCCATTCAATTCCTGTCTCCTTAGGACATACACATGCCTGTTTTGCTTCTCTCTCAAGCTGCAAAGTAACAGATACCTAATTTCACCACTGAGTGTCTGCTGGTTCCAACTCCTTTTACTGACCACAAATTCATTGTACTGGTTCAGAAAAAGAAAAATCACTCTCATCGCTTCTACTGCCCTGCTGCGGATAATGGCCAACCCATACCAAAAATAAAACAATCTCTACACATTTTAGATACTGCAGCTTGTATTGTTGTAGTACTGCAGAGTCAAGATCCCCTTATGCAAAATAACAGCTTTATTTTGTTAAAAGGGCCTAACTTTAAGTGGACCATGGAATATTTATGGCTCTCAGTAGTCCTTTGAAAGAGTTATCTTATGTTTTTATGCCGATCATGGGTCAGAGGTTCAAATCAGCACTTCTTTCTGTCACTCCTTATATGTTTTACTATAATTTACAGCTCAGCAAGAGGACTCATAAAACAAAAGTGTCTATTTTACTTCAGCAACTAATTCTAGCTAATCAAAGCTTTCCAGCAAAACAACCCAGCATGAAGCTCTGTGTGGAAAATATGCAGAGAACAAAGCGTTTTGTCAAATAACACATCTCATGATGTAAACACATATGTCTCTTATAGGAAATTTTATCGCTTCCACATTATCGGCACACAAAAGGAGCATTCTTGTCGCAGACCTGGTGCGACTGTGGAGCCATCGTCATTGGAAACAAGAGCCTGATTAGGTTCCCACACAGATATGAATAGATTTTCTTTTTTTAGTGTAATGCTGCCTTTCTTATTTCTTAAACAGACTAGTAATTGTGGCTGTAAAAACAGTGAATTGTGTTTGGACGACATTTGTTTCTTCATATTTTTTTTAGCTACCCAATGACACCAATTATCCCATATGGTTGTCCTCTTCTGGAAAGTCTGAGTTAATCCACAGCTGTGAAGATGAAGACGCACCCAGCAGGCTCTAAATCTGGTGGGTCTCTTGTCTGCTAATAAAGTCCACAGTCTGCTGGACAGATGTTAAGCGAATCTGTTAAATAAGTCAGTGACAAAGACCCAGACTTCTGCTGGGGAAAATAATTAGCAAAAACATATCTATTCTTCATAGATTTTCATTTCTTGCCTCATCTTTTGGAGAAGCAAATTTTCATTACTTGGTAGAGGAGAGTCCCACAGCACATATAATAGGTCCTGCTCAAAATAAGAATGGACTAAATGATCACATTGGCGTGTGTTCTGAAGAAATGATAGATCTTTTTGTCCTTGACTTATTCTTGCATGCTGTGGCTCCTGCACTGTGATTTTAAGTTTGGTTTTATTCATCATAATATGGGCTTCTATTGGGAGAGCCTGAATAAGTATCGTCAGCTATAAAATATCTACTTAAATTTTTAATGTAATGGGAAATGTAAACTGAAGATGAAATTACCATTTGACTAATTTTTCTTTAAATGATATTAACATTGCTTATTCTTAAATAAAGGGATTACAGATAACACATTCTGGCCCCAAGGCTCATCCTGATGTTCTGGGGAAACAAACAAACAAACAAACAAAACCCCAAAAAACAAACAAGCAAAAAACATGGAATGAGAAGATACCTGCAGCAAGATCCACATTTAGAGACTTAGTCACGCACTCACTTTTCCCTATCCCTAGCTGTTTATCATCATGGCCTGACAGCATAGACATCCAATCCCAAAGTCTCTCTCAGTTACAGTCATGTAAATTTGAAGAAACGCTACAGAGCTAAACTATATGCACCAGTGCAATAAAGAATTAACTCGCCTTCAGGCACATGTGCATTAAGGTGCTCTTAAGATCATTTCTGTTTCGTTTGCGAACTGTATTTCTCATTCTTTTGACCTCATCCTGCTTTGACGTAATGAAGTAGAAATGGCCATCAAAACAGCTCACTCTGCTTTGCTGCCTAAATGCAGGCAACTCTCATTTAGGCAGTGTTCCTGAGATCGTGCCCCTTAGAAATCAAATGGCTTTGATTTCATTGAATTATGACAATTAAATACAATCTCTCAGCAACTGCCTGTTCACAACCTGGTTACTGTAAAGCTGTGGGCAAAGCCAAGAATGCTTAGAGCTCAAATAAATTATCAATCACTGCAAGTAGCTAAGACAATGTATATATTTTGGCACCTGGCAGTTGCCTCTGTAATATTGTATTTGTTTCCCCTTAGGAAGTAAAGCCATTGGTTTATTAGTTTTACAGCACCTTGACAAGTTTCCAAGATACAATGTCACTCCATCACCCTATGAGGCTGCTGGGAATTTTTAATGAGACAGCATCAAAATTGTGAAAGAAAAGTTTACTCTCCACATAAAATATGAATTAAAAAATGTACCCTAAAATTTTTATACAATTAAAGTGCAGACAGTACATTAGGTATTTTATATCACTATAGAACAGATGTAATGTTGGCTCTATTGAAATAAAAAAACTAGTCAGCTCACAAGCGTCAGTCTGTGATATTTAAAAGAGACTTCCTATTTCTTCCAGTGTGACCAAGTCAAAAATCTAACCCTGTAAAGTGTAGGTACTGGTCCTAAGTCCCCCAGAGAGAAAACTATATTTCTGCCATGTCAGAAAAGAACAAAGGGCAGACCAAAAGCTGACCAGGGGGAACAGAGTAACAGCTACGGGAAAAAAAATAATAATAAAAAAAAAATAATTGAAAGCTTTCTGTAGCAAATATGGAGCTCTTGCTTTCTGAAGAGCAATTCCCTTGTGAAGGCACTGACTGGAGGGAGAGGCAAAAATCCTCACTGACTTGGCGGTTGTGTCTCACCTCATTTCACTCTTCCCCCCCCGCCTCTTTCCAAACAGACCGAGTGTTGGTCTGCTGAGAATATGATGCTAAGCCACTTTTCCTGTAGAGTTTTTAAACAGGGCCTCTGAGAAAGGGTTTGATACAATTCAATGACTGAAGTAATACCTTTGTCCATCTGAGCATTAAATGGCCCATTGAAATACAGCTTAGTTAGAAAGAATTTCAGCAAATGGTGCTTTCTAATTTTTTTTTTATTATTATTATTCCTCTCCCAACAGATTACAGCCTGGATCTGAAAATGCAGTTCAATCACTTTTGGTTGCCTCTCAGGTCAGGCCTTTAGCCAGTGTTAATTAAATATAACCCCTTTAGAATACTGGAGGTTAAACGAGAGCAACAAACTGGTCGCCTTCAAAGTATTACCTCATGCTCTCCAAAAAGCTGTAATCTGTTTGGGAGGGCCCTCATTTAAACGCATTCATCTTAACAATGAAAATTTATTGGGGGGGGGGAGGGGGGGCAGCGCAGAATCCACGCTAAAGGCTATTTTGTCCAACAGCTAGTAATCACAAAACATTAAACACCTATTTCCATGCAATATACCATGTCTATTGTATTTAAATAACTGCAGCAGACAATTTAGGCTGTAGCAGCACATACAGCACAATTTTCAACTTGATAAAGTGAAACTAGAAAGAATCAATGCATAAGTCAGACAGCTTCCATACCTAATATTCTTCCCTGCAGCTATTAGAAGTTCACATTTTTGTCTCTAGTAGGCATGAACATTAGTATACCTTCAATTACATGTCTTCAGTCACATTTTGTTGTCTGTTCCATACAATTTGACCAGACCATGAAATTGGAAAGTAGCTGAAATTGTCCTTTTTTCATCTTAATGATTCTAAATGAGAAAGGGAGGTTTTTCTGTAAGCTATTTGTTTACTGCTTTGTAAAAGTTTCCTAAAGTAGTCATAACAATTTTACTATTAAATTAGTTGAAAGAAAGCTTTTTAATATGTGGTAATTAGTCTTGTCTTTCTGAACATGACTTTACTGTAAATACTCCTCCTTGACTATCCCTTTGTCCCAAGATTCCTTAGAAGAATGCAACCAAGCGATAATTCAGCATTATCGCTGCTTCAGTGCACTAATCGCTTAAAGAGCAGCAAGGACCCTATGTTCACTGCCACAAGGCTCCTACAGCCTCCTGGCCTAAGGCAGGCTTCCCAGCCCAGCAGCATCCAGATGTCAAGAGGAATATCCAGGTCCTGATGCAGCATGCCGCTCCATTCCAGTATGGCCTAAACATCTGTTTCATCTGCTGGCGTACAACCTGCTGAATACACTGAGACTGCCGCACAAAGTAGGGAATTGAATGAGGGTGGGAATGAAATACTGCATTTGCATAGCTCAGTGTACTTATCACTAAAAAAATTCTTTGCAGACACAGAAATTAACACGAAATGCTTGGAACCCCAAAACTGGAGTTTGACCATTTGCTGTCTCAAATGGAGCTCTCCGGACTTAAAATCTAGACAAATAGCAGGCAGGACAATGTGATAATTAAAAAAAAAATCCTTTCTACACAATACATGCTTAGCATTTTTTGTCCTAACGGAGGAAGAGGCCATAACACCTTAGCTTCTCATCTTACTAATTTCACCCTGATTTAATTCTTTGTGGTGTAAGAAAAGGACAAAAGAAGAAAAAGCACAGAAGTATGTAACACAAATTGCTTGTTGCAGTTATAAGAACTGCTCTTTATACAAAATACTTACAATGAGGCGAACTTAGGCATCTATTACATATTTATAATTTCCTATAGACAGTAACTCAGGTGTTCTAAAACAATAAGCATCTTTTGTCTAAAAGATAGGAATATGTAAACATTGACATTTTATCTTGAGGCATGACAAAAACAGCAAACATTTTAGTTGATCTAGATTAAGTTCTGACAAGGAATAAAGGAATGCTAATTGTTCTCATCTCTTTCACTTTGTGTATCTATTCTCTTGTATTTTTGCTAGCAACAATAATGGAATAGTTGCATGATACCATGCAAATTCTTTGAGTTGTTTATGAAAGCAAGATCAAAGCCCAAACTGAGAGTGCATCTTTTTTCTCTGTGTTTTTTTCTCAAGAGGAGGTCCTAATGAGAAGTAGTTTAACCAGGAGTCTTCCTCTGCAGTTGCAGAGCCGGAGCGCTCTCCCAGTGCTACCTCCTGTCTTACGCTTTTCTCTGGCCAGCCTGGGGACATGGTTCACCTCTGTGTGCCAGCAAACAGGAGCACAGAAGGCAGGAGGGACTAAATACTTCTGTATCCCACCTCCACATGGGGTGAGGACCTGTACCCAGAAACTAGGGAATATCCCTCAGACCTTCCATTTAAACACACCCTCTGTGAACCTGAACGAGTCACCATTTTCTTTCTGCTGCTCATGAAAGGGATACACTGGTACTGCACTACTACAGTGTCCAAACTAGGTATATCTGAGTACAACCATGAAGTATTCCTATTAAAGGTAAAATGTGAGCATCAATAAAATCTATTTTAATAAAATATTGCAAATATCAAGAAAAAACAGAATGCAACAATATGTAAAAACTTCATGAAATGTCTATAGCCATTTCCTCTTCAGGAGGATAGCAGAAATGTCAATGAAATCTTTCTCTTAAGCGCAAAGATTTGCATTCCTTCATTTAATGCTGTCAGATTACTGATATGCTACTTTTTGATCACAATTCTCCTGTTATTTACCATGCACAGGAAAGAACACCACAGACTTATCTTTGTGATTCTCCCAGATTACATGTTGCACTACACAGCTTGGAAATAAGCAAAAAAATCTTTAACTTTTAAAATGATTTTTCAAAATAAGTGTTACAGACTCTGCTTAAAACTATTATGTATTTGATATAGAAGTAAACAGATAAATAAAATATAAGTTCATTTAAGCCTAAATACCTTTGGTAGAAAGCCAGTCACAGCAAAGGACAACTGCATTTGCTTGAAAAGTAATTTTGAGTTTCCAGTGGATAATGTTATTTGACAAAAAATGTGAAATGTTGAAGATAAATCTTTATATAATTTTCCTATGTTTGCTTCTATTAGAATTTGCTTTTGGCATTTTTATAGCATAAATTCTACCTTATCAAAATTGTGGATAGCACTGAAGTTGAGTAACAAGCTCACTTAGGAAAGCAAGCAAGGACCAGGAAGCATGGCTCCAAAGTTACCTGCAAACAAAGGCTCTAGCATTTTAAACTCCTTCTACTGTATCCAAGGAAAGCAAATAAGCAGCACTTATTTAAAGTAAAAATATAACCACATCTATCAGGAAAATATGAAAATATAAGCAGATGGTTGCACTGGAATGCAGTTTTTTCATTCACTTTGCACTATCATAATATTACCTTCTCTGGTAACACTGTAAATCAAATTATTCACAGAAAGAATTTGAAATGTTTTCTGATATTCTTTTAGAAGCTCTTCCAAAAATCAGGTTTTTTATTCCTTACTTCTAATATAAAGTATCTTTAACAATAAATGTGAGAGATCTATATGAAGAGCAGTTACCTCATGAATTCAGACAGTAGAAATGTGTTCTGGACTAAAGCTAGTGTAAAAAGAAGTAGCTGCTTTAAAAAGAACCCCTGTGATAAGGGAAATAAAATTATATGATTGAAAAGCAATTAATTACAGTAAGTTTGCTGAACAGATGATAGCTATCAAAGCTTATCAAATTTTACATTTCAGAATTTCATATATTTATTTTTAAAAAATGTTAACAGATAGATGGGCTTTGTGAGAGAAGTCAGGAGTTTCATTCAGGCTCATGTCAGCAGGATTACAAGCAATTATGAGTAACTGATTGTTGAGCAGTGTGAAATGAGTTGGTGAATGAGTTTCCTAGTAAGCACATGTCCATGTCACTGGTACGATTGCCAGTAATGTAGACAATCTTAGTTGAAGGGGTCTAAAAACATAATTATTCTCCTAATCCTACAGGGGATGGAATCAATTCAGGGCAGAAGATGGTTGTGCAAGTGGTGCTTCTAGTGTAGACCACCTAGGTTTTTTCAACCTGGCACCAGACAGAAAAAGAAGGGCATAAGTAAAAAGAAATCAGGACATGGAAAAAAAAAGTGGCAATAGATCTTCTCTAGAAATATTTCTTAAGATCTGGCATAGCTTGGTGGATTCATTCACTGTCTGACCACCCAGATGGAGAAATTGTCAGATATAATGATTGCAGTGTTTCCTTGTGTAGAACTGTACAGACACAGAACAAGAAAACTGAATGCTCACCTACCACTGCTAATCATACTGAGAGGCAAAAGCACTACAATTAAATTTCTACAGGCTCCCATGACAGAATAATGAGACACCATCCCAGTACTAAATGGGTGCAAGTCAGGAAAAAGGAAGAGTCCCATTTAAACTACCTCTCTCAATTCCCACATCTGAATCCCCACCTTGTGAGAAGATGCCGAGGCAGCTCTACATTTAAGAGCTGAATTTTTGAAAGTGCTGCTTGGGGTTTGAAGCCAGAATGTTTTCCTACTTTTGTAAGAGACACGGACAGTTCATGTGGTAGCTTGCAGCCATTCTATTATTTTCACTAGCAAAAATGGACGAAAGACATGGATATAATAAATATATACTGGCTCTACTTATCAGGAGAAGCTTTATCAGTCAGCTGGGGCACATCTGGGAAAAAAGTCACTCAGGTGCATCTCTAGCATCCCATTCAATTAACATACCATTAAAAATGGTTTGTCCCTGTTCAGCCTGCTGCATTACCTGATAAGTCAACATATTTAAAATGTATATTTAAATGCAGAAAACAGTGAAATGTTTTCTTTGTGAAGCAGAAAACAAGCCCAGTTTACAGGTATTTTAAAGCATTAGAAATAATTGTGCTTTACAGGCTGCTTAGCAGATCTCTCACACTGATCTTTTACTGTATATTTAGAACTTTCATGCACCTTCAAGGAAAATTAAATAATTTCCTTAAAGGAAGTGCACACAAAATTATGCAAAACATATTCAAATAGGCTTGTAAAAATTACATCTAAAAAAAAAATTCACATTTGCACCTCAAAACCAGGTAACTGGGAACTTACTATTACAAATTCATTGTAAGCTGATGTATTTTACACGAGTAAATGTGAATTTGGCATAGGATTTCCATGCTTTCTGAACTGCAGTGAGTGTGATGATATTTCAGCAACAGTGCTGGGACCAGATCAGAATGGTTATGAGGCCTGATCTTAACCCTCCGCTAGGTGTTGAAGACTGCAGCAGAGGAGATGGCCTGTACTGAATGAATTACTATGGATAGTTCACAGACGTGTTATTTAATAAAGCTGTAGACTAGTTAAATCTGGTGACTTGTTCTGTTTCTAGTGTGTAGGACAAATGATGCAACTTCTTTGAAAGGACTTTACGGCTTTTATTTCTCACTTCACTTCCAAAAATACAAGTGGACATGACAACACATTCTCGCTATTCCTGCACCTGAAGTATTTCTTCATTTTCATTCTTAGCTATTTGCTGTAATTCATGCACAACACCAAAATATGTGCTCTATTGTGTTGACTTCACTCAATTTTGTGAATGATTCCTTTAAGTCTTGAATAATCCCTTAATACTGGCATTTAAGCATAATGTCTTTTTCTTCCTGAATTCCTAAAGATGCTTCTCCCTCCAGTCTCTTTTTTTCAGGACTGATACCCAAGCCTTCTATTGTGCCTCCAGCCATATGCAGCCTTCATGCTGAGTCTTAAGAATAGACAGATGATTCCAACTTTCTATAAGTTAGGATGCTTTTCTAGTTTCTCAGTCATATGGATTCTAAAAACATTGCAGACCAAATACAACTTAGACAAGCAGCGTGTTGGAGGCAATGCCATTCCTATTTCATCATCTAAAAAGACTCTACTCAGTGATAGCAATATCTACACACTGATTTGATGAGTTCTATCTCATCTTCTATGAATTTCCTTTTCTTTCTGAATTGGGTCAGTGGGAGGGAATACTCTCTTATAATCAAAGAAAGACCTTCTGAAATAAGGCAAGTGATGATATCTTTCCAGTCCACACACCTTTAAGAGAATTCTTCTGCTTCCTTTGAGCATGTGTGTGTGTGTGTGTGTGTACGTCTACACCTAGAAGCTCTCATCTAACCATCCTTATTCCTAGAACTTTTGATTCAGATGAAAGGTGGGTTATTAAGTTTTCTTCTTCTGTAGCAATTAGTCAGGAAAGAATGAAGATACAGAAGTGTATTATTTTCCTTTGTGTATAGACCTGACTTAAAAGACATTTTTGTCTCTAATCTGAGTGCTGCTAAGTTCCTAAACATCCAAATATGTTAACACCTTCACAGGAGAAAATCCTTCATGTTTGTAATTTGTAGCCAAATTAAGCAGCTTGCTCTATGGTTATCAGAAGTATAATAAAATCCCAGAAATATATTCACTTGCAGCTAATTCCTGTAAGGCATACACCATATACATTTCTAGGAAGCTTGAAGGGATCCAACTGCCAGCTCAGAGTATGCCTCACAGTCAGCCTATTCCCCAAAGGAATGCCAGAGTTTTAAAAGAGCTTTAAAACATGTGCTCGTCCCCTGATGGCACTCTGTAGTACTGGTGCCTCTGGTGCTCTGTCAGTAAATGCAGCGGGAACTTATTTGCTTCTTACTGCCTTCTGAGTGAATACATACCCCAGGGAGGGAGCTTTGCAAAGCACAATTATTTTAAAATAGAGCCTGGGCTTTCAGTGAGGGGCAGCCAGTTGTTAAGGCAGCGAGAACGCCTTGTTGACACAGGGGGCTCAGCCTCCTCAGTCACTTGGGCTCAAGCTTCTGCCTTGATACAGACTGGAGAGACAGAGGAAACCTCCTGCAATCCAGGCTATAAGGATGACATCCTTTTAAACATACAAGCTTCCTGATAAGGGAGTTTATGCCTGTGCCATTTATGATGTCAATGGTAAATTCTCCCTGGAACAGAACATATGGGCCTGGAAAGCAGCTGCCCTGCTTGGTGAAATCTAAAGGTGCAAAAGACGGGGATCGTGCCAGGAGCCTGATCCCTAGCTGCCAGATTGAAAAGTCTTCCCTCTCGGGACAGGAGAGCCGGTGCAGGACGGGAGCATTTCCCAAGGCGGAGGAGGTGTTGGTCATCTGAAGGGAACAGAAACGGAGAGCTATGCCAGACTGGGTGACAGCCCAGTGGCTAGCGTCCTTCCTGCAACAGGGGGAAACACAAGCCCAGGACTGGACTTTGGCTCGCCACAGCCAAGACAAGTACTAGAACTGCTACGGACTATAGAAACAGCCTCTTTCTTAAACATTCCTATAAATTTTTTATGAAATAATGTGACACTGTTCCATTAAGCAAGAATGACAGTAACAAAGACATGCTGTTTAAAGCAGTCATCGGAGAGGCAGGGTATTGAATGGGTGAGAAAAGGGTCTTGCAGCTGCAATGCTGCTGTACCAGGCTGATTACTCTAGCTAATGATTTTATTTGTTTGTCTGTCCATTTTTACTAACTTGAAGAGAATAGGGAGACTCCCTCTCATTTTGGTCAGGGGTGCCATTACTGGGGGAGCTAGGAAAATCCTCCTGGCCAAAATTTCATCAGAATTGATACTTTACTGCAAAAAGTCTCAATTTTGATGGGCTGGGTTTTTTTGCTGAAAATCACTTTGCCAGATAATTCAGGGCTGAAGATGAGGAGTGGGAGAAGATGGAGTATTAAGAAATTCTGCAAAGAAAGGAGGTCATATGGTAAAATATTGACTCAATGACATCATTTTCATTGATACTGCCACTGATATAATTCAACTTGATAACACAGATATTACATAGAGACATAAACATTCAAGTAGGGAAAGGCACAAGTATAACTATTTCATTGATTTTAATTAAATTTTCCAAAGTATTGCAAGGTTGGCATATTTTTAATTTTATTTTCATTAGAGGGCTTGCTTGGTCTCTCAGAGCCCTAATAAAATCTTCTTTCAACCTCTTTCCTTCCTCTGCTACAACCTAAATTTCTACATAAGAAAAAGACCAAAATATTTAATTTACTACTTCCATATACTGAAATTTGCACACACCATTCCCTTAATTTAGGCTACTATTCACTGTATCATAATAAGGAACATTCTGTTAAAATATGCCCACCTAGAGCTCAATAGTCTTTGAATGCTAGATAAAATCATTCTATAAGGCTAATGAAGACAGAAACTCTGCCTGTAACAATATTAAGTTTGTTTTCTCTAGTGATTCGAAGAAGTGAGCAATCTGTCAGTAATACATTGAGGGAAATTACTTGTCTTGTAGGAATTCCCGCTGACAGTCACTCACTCACAGTGCTGACCCAAACATCTACCCGCTGACAAACAAATTACAGTGTCTAACTTTGAAAAGGTAACTAGCTGGTTTTAATTTTGATTGGTCTCACCAAATCTCTTTCACATTTACCCAATCCCCATTCTTCATTGTGTTAAAAAAAAAAGAAAAAGGAAAACCCCATGGTTTTTGCATTTCAAAAAATTATTATTGCCTACATCCGAGAGTGTTATGTCAGATAAAACTGTTAAACTGTGTCTAACCAACATTAAGACTGGCAGCCCTGCCAGTGACTGACTGGGTGAGTGAACACATTACTGAGACAGCATTGTAGAAATTAATTTTCTTCAATAAAGTGATTTTTAAGGCTCATATATTTCACAATCTAAACATATGTCACTGTTTCATAAACAAAATAAATGGATTAAAATAATACATTACCAATATGCTGACACATGGAGATATTTTAATTAGAAATACTTAAGCTGTGTGATATTTAACTGCTATATTTGTTGAAGAGGAGCAGGCATCATTTAATAAGACATAAGGCAGGTACATCACTTTGCATGATGTGGTACCAGAGTGGGACCAAATCACCTCCAGTGTGAGCTATTGCTATCAGATCATATTAGCCCCACTAAAAAATTGCTTTAAGGTTACAACATATAGAGGAAACTCCATAAGAGCAACAGTCCACCAGAATAACTTTTTCATTGAAATAATAAGTCACCAAGATTCTAGTTCCCGAGAATAATATTTCTTCATAAAAGGCCACATTTAACATCTTAGCTATTTAAAGGCCATATTTACATGACTGTCGCATTACGTTGGCCTCTTTCCTGCACATTCTTCTTGACTTACTTTAAGGACCAGCACTAAAATAGCTGAGGAAAGCAAATGTCAACTATGTCCTGAAATTTATATGTGTGAGAGAATTGGAATAAGTAGAAATGTAATATATTGTTTACTGTACTGAGTGCCCTCTGTTCTCTAAAGGTCAAAAGCATTGTAACCTTAGAGTTACAGTTTCTGATTGTTCCCAGGGTTAAATACATTATCAAAATTAATGGTTCAAACCCCTCAACCTTCAGATATATGAGTATTCATGCCTCCATCTGCTGAACTGTTCAACTAAAAATAGCATTCTTTGGCCTTCCCTCTACTAATATTGTGCCCCTGAGGCAGGCTATGCAATGCTTCAGCAGCGCACTGGATCTGCACCCAGCAGTATAAAAAAAGGTCATTTACTTTGTCTGCAATTAGAAGAGAGTATGGAGGAGTAGGATGAGATGGGAGGGGAGAAAAGAAATAGACAAATATGTGTTTAGTTAAAATTTATACTTTTTTAAAATGGATTATAAAAACTTCAGGCTTCAGGAACACAGCTGCAACTATAGTTAAGACTTGCCAAGGTTCATTAGTGTTATAAGCGATAAATTTTGAAGGACAAATTACACAAATAGTTTGGGGAAAGAGTTATGAACGAAAGCTTTTTTGCTTTGCTTTTTTTCCTAGAGCTCACTTTGTTTAGGAATAACTCCAGCTAGCATCATTGTAGTGCTTCCATTTCTATCAACAGTTTATCAGTCATGGTTGAGAGAATTGCAACATTTCCTTATTTACCCCACAGACTGCTTTGTAGAAATATCTAAGACTGAAGACAGATTTTTTTAAACAATAAAGAGCAAATAGTGACATTCCTTTTTTGAAAGTAAAGACATATAGGTGCCACCTCTGCCACCACTGAGACTTCCCAGTAACTAGGTTACTGCTACCAGCACCATGAGAGCTGGGAAAACCCATTTCATGATCAACTTCACTCATTGAGCAAGATTACTGGGCACACGTATCTAGAATCAGTTAATATCAGTGCAGTCATCTGACAACTAGGGAAAAAATTCAGGGAAACAGGAAAGGGGAGAAACTCCAGAGAAAGTGGATATAAAAAAGAGGAGCAAAGGGAAAATTATTGACAAGTTTTACTGCTCACACCAATTAATTAAAGCGACACACTTTTGTTACACACATGCATCAGAACTGGTTCACACACCACTATGCATACCTGCTACAGGTGTATTTGGTAATATATCTGTAAACTATTTAGCAGAAGGTTGATTTGACGGGATTCACTCACAGTTGTTTGAAGCTGGAGGGGTGAACAGAAATAGCTTGGTCCTTCTTCTTAGACCATACCTAGAGAACTGTTACCTCATCAGCAAGACCCTCCCTTACGCCGAGAGTCCTAACAATGCTTGATCCTATCACACATATTATTTAAATCTTGGCAAAGTTGTTGAGGAAACTGGTGAGCTGGGGCTGAGCTGTCAATGGGAAGCGTGGAACACAGAGGTTTAAGTCATTTTGTCAACAACATCATCAGTGCCACCATCAGGAGGTCAGTATACAGATAAAAAGAAGCTATCTGATGTCAACGCAAAGCAGAGCAAGCCACCACTTCACGAACACCGACTGGCATAAATGTGTGGTAATTACTACTTTCTTTCAGGCTACTCAAAGCTACAACTGAATATTAATGGTATTTTACCACTAGCTGATCAATGTGATGCAGAATCTTAAGAGTGGATGGGTCAAACAGGTCTGTTGCTGAAGAACTTAATTTTTTTTTATTTATTTTTTTTTTTAATGCAAGGCCCATGAGAGTGAAACTAGTTACTTGAGAAATTCCTAGATATGATTTCAATAAAGTTTTTTAACTCATGGAGATATATAATCCACTGGTGAACACAGACGTACAATTCAGAGAAAATACATTTTGATAGCAATGTGCTAAATAGCTTGAATAAGATGGGCAAATCATTAATTACAAATTGCCCACTAGAGAAACATGCTCTGTGGAATAATTGCTATCATGACATGATGTACCTGCGAATAAATTGTCTTCTGTGCTGTTAGATTCAGAGCTTCCATAGAAGTTGTCCTAACACACAGAAAGATGAGAACACAAAATTGCTGCTAGCTCCTACCTGAAGCACAATCATCCCCCCCCAAATATAAGTCAAAAAATAGGAGAGATTATAAACTTGAAGCTGACAAAATTTCCACTGCAGCTGGCCATGGGTTATGGAAGATAGTTCTGGAACTAATAATAATGCCCTGGTAAAGCTGAAATGTTAGAGCTACTGCAAAGCTTTTTTAATTGAAACAGCTTTCCCTCCCCAAGTTCCCCAAACACAGATATTACACACACGCTCACATGTAGAAACAAAACCAAACCTGCAAATGCATTAGCTATTTCTCCCACTGGCTGAAAGGAACAGAGATTAGTTTTGTGATCAGTATTTTTAAGCACTTGGGAAATACTCAGATACCATGGTCACAGCATTCATGTAAATAAGTAAGTGGGTGGGGTGTGTGGAAGAAAGGAAGCAAAACAGAGAAAGAAGGGGGAAGGGAAGCAAAGATGGAAAAATGAACTGAAATGCTACACCCCTCGCAGTCTTCATGACGCATCAGGTATAAACAAATTCCCTCCAACAAACACACCCAAGTAAGTGTTCATTTAGGGAACACATAGGGAATTTACACAAAGAGAATATTAATAGTAGGACTAAATAAAATTTAGTTCAGCCAATCTGACAATCAGATGAGCAGGTATCAACTGAAGGTTAAGTGCTCTATTACTTAAGTTCTTATTAAACATTAAAGGTTTGGGAATCCCATAAAGGTGAAATTGCAATAAGATAGAAAGGGGGAGAACAAACAAAAAAACTCTTTTACAACAAATATATCTGAGAGGAAATTCAGGCCCCTCAAGCACGCAAACGCTTCTGAATTATTAGCACCACTGTTTTTGCTCATTGTTTTCTCTCTGATTGTGCTCGTCATGTTTAACAGCTCAGTCTATCATTTCTGCAAATTAATGGAATTGCACTATTGCTGTAGCTTCTGATCAACGCTGATGTGCAAATAGATCTGCGGGTCAAGCTACAAATGGATCTTGTAAAAGAAAAGAATTGGCAATGCCTGTGGTTTAGATCCTGTTTCTTTTGCAGTTGAACAGTTTTTATCCTTTCCTGCCTTACAGTCTTGTGTAGGCTCACTATTTGTTGTATTGCATTTCAAAAGTAGCAAAAATAGTCTCTCTATTCACAAAGCTGATTTCTGAAGTAGTTTCTCAACTAAAGCTAATGAGACTTTTGTTTCAGTAAGTATTCAAATACAGGTTTTCAAAGGATACCTGTTTTTCCTTTTGAAAAACTTCCCTTTGGTTTGAAGCCTGTCCAAGGTACAGTCTTAGCATAATACTATCATGACCCAAAAGTATTTTTCTGAGATCTTTCCCTGCGGTGTCAGGGTGTTCTCTTTTCAAGTTTTGATTGTAGGTTAGGTCAGACATGAACTCAAAGGGTCTTTTTCACCAGTTCTGGACCATCAGTGAACAGTGAGTCCTGGTCACTTATCCTAAGTTAACTTGGCAAGAAGGATACCAGCATTGGGTAAAGCCAAGAGGATTTTTAATTTGCTGTGGTCCCTCTGCAAAATGATAGAATTGCAGAAGGGTAAGCAGAGTAGATATTTGGATATTAACATGGCAGTAGATTGCTACTCTAGGCACAATTTAGTCCTACTTTGCATCTGAACCCAACTCCAATCTAACTCAAACAGGGGTTTCAGCGGTTTACTTACAAATAGTTACATGCATCTTTAATGGCCTTTCCTCTCATGTTCAGTTACTTCCTTTCCGCACATTTTAACTCTGAAAGCTTTTGACTGTTTCTTCATTATTTATGACATTGTTGTGTCTTTTCTTGTGAAATTAAAAACTTCTTGCCACAAAAAGCTAGCTAATAATATGGCACATAAATCTTTCTTTCACAACATTTCATTCTATGTATGTGTCCCCCCCCAAAATGACCAACCCAAGGCTCCTGACCATGCTTGACATCTGACCAGCTTAATGCACAGAAAGGTTGAGATTACCTAAATACAGAAGCTAAAAGAATTTGCAATTTATTGTATTGTCAGTAGCACACTGTCTGAAAAAAAGAGAAAAACCCAATAACACACATTTGTTTTGATACACTCACTGCTCCAATTAAAGGTAGTGCATTGCAGCTACAGGGGAAAGAATGAAAATAAAGTACAAAAACATCTTTGAACTTATCTCCCATCAACTGGTCATATAATTGAAAAAAATACCATTAACTCTGCCAACACGAAACACACAGAACAACATCTTTCACTCACAGCATCAAGGTTGGCTGCGCATCGCTGTATTTGCAGTACCGTAAGTACATAAGGTGTTAATCCTCCTGGGCTGTGCTCAAAAATTATTTAACATTCAGACTATTATTTAGCATACAGCTGGTTAGCAGTTTTTCCCCTAAAATGTTGGCTTCCATCCCACATTTTTTTGTTCTGGCACATACCTGGAGCTGTAAAGGGCTGAGTCCAGAAGCAGCAGCAGCTGCCATTGTTGATGGAATGAACTGCACAGGGTAGTTATCACCTGTCGGGAGAACAATGCGTGCAGGTTCAGACAACGAGCAGAGAATAGCAGCAGACAAGTGCAAACACAGACCTAGGATTGCCTGTGCTCCACAGCACTCCTCTAAGCCTAAACATCTGCAAAAACAAAAGGCTTCGCTGGGCACGGACTTGCCACGCTCCCTTGGAACTTTTTTGTTAGCAGATAGCTGGTAGGCAAACTGGCAAAACATAAATGTGATACTCGTGATTTTCATTTTCAAAAGCAAATGTTCTAATCAAGCGTGTAAGCTTCGGCACAAGATGGGCCTTAAGGCCAGAGACACACAGACAAGATACCCCAGGAAACCCCAGTGGTTCCCAGAGGAAAAAAATTGGTGCTGCCACATGTTTCTTGAAACAGGAGAAATTTGTTATAAGCCGAGAAATTTCAGCCCTGTTTAAGGCAGGGTGATTTCTTTTCAGTATCGAGTGGCTTTTTCCTGGGAAAGCTACCTAGCTGGCTCAACACAGGTTGAGGTTTTTTCTTGTTTTGGTTTGAGGTTCTCTGTCTTGGGACAACTCCTTTAAGGCAGCCATAGAGAAAAACAAATCACTTTTTAAAATAGCTTGAAATATAATTTTAACTTTCTCTTAGATCCGGGACCCTGCTGAAGCTGATAGATCAGATAGTTGTTCAGTTACATGAAGATTCAGGCACTAAAGTTTCTGTGTTCTCTTCACTCGAAACTGAAAATGTGTGCCCTCTGCATTGAGGAGACAACAAATACTCCAGAAAGTAAGAGATACTACTGATCCAAAAGAAGCATTGCAACATTACATCTTATAGCACCTACGGGTGTTCCTACTTGGGAGCCACTGCAACAATGCATCACACAGTGCCACTGAGACTTAGTCAATGTAAAGAATGAAGGAAGGTTGAAATAATTTAGCAGTGTAATCTGTAATATAAAAACTAATACAGTGATGGATAAATTACACATTAACTATGATTTATTGGAATACCACTTTGGCTCAAGCTACTTAAAGTCAGTGTTATGTACTATCTGTAGGCTACATTTTAACAGGCTGCTCCTCTATACATTTTTGAGATTTACAATAATCAGTCTGTTTTACATGAACTTTTCCACACTGAAAGCAGAATGTAGCAATGAAGGAAAATACAGAAATCCAAAATAATATAATCAGGACATTCCAAGAGTTAGATTTTTTTGCCAACCCTCTCAAATAAATAACGATAGATGAAGTCTTTGCAGATGCTGGATTCCTCAGAACTCTCCCTTTTTACCACCTGAAGTGCTATTGTGTTCAGCCTAGTTTAAATGTTCAGCTGTTTCACTTTTTTAATAAATTGTACATGTCTAATCCACAAGGTTTCTTTGCATCATATCCATAATACCTCATCAGACCATTGAGCACAGTATGTGCTTGTACACAGTCCAGTAACAATTGGATTCTGATTGCATATGGAGCTCTGCTACAATGCATTCACTAACACTATATTGTACTGGTGTCCTATGGAGTAATGTTCAAAATATCTCCTCTTATTTTCCCCCTTCCATGAGGTTGATTTTAGTTTGCAATGATGTTGGGGTTTTTTTCTTAAAAAAAAAAAAGGGCAACAAAAAAAACCCCTAGATCCTTTTCTTAAAGTACTAAAGCTGTCTGTTTATGGTTAAATAATTCTACTCATCTCTTTGATATTTATAAGAAATTATCTGAATAAATAAGATCTTAATCTAAGTTAAATAAAGTTTCTTTCAGAAATATCTTACAAGGTTTTAAAAAAATCACAAAGATGTTGAATTAATGATGCTTTAAATGGGGGGGAATAACCATCTGAGTTATCAGCATGGACTGCCTTGCAGAACATTTCGGAGGCATTCTTTCTTTAAATATCATGAATTATTCATTCCCATTCCACACAGCAATCTCTTCTTTCTCCCTCCCCCTCCACATACACTTTTTAAGTTCAATACCAGTTGCTTTATTTGTACTAAAACATTTTCCATGTCAAACATATTTTTAAAAAAATCAAACTCTAAAAGAATTCCCTGCGGCACTCCTTTTTCACAGCTGTCATGCTCCTATGGTTTGAAATAGCCGGCTATTTTACACACACACACGCGCGCGCGCACATGCACACACACACACACAACCACACCCTGTAGTGTTCTCTTGCTCACCTGCTGGCTACAGTTCTTTCTTTTGTTACGGGAAAAATAATTTTATAGTTATGCCATTTATTTGTTATTACAACATAATACTGTCCCTTTCCCCCCTCATTTTAACGTGCTAAATTATGGCGAAGTCCTGGTATGTTAGCAGTATCTTTGTGCTGAGAACAAAAATTAATACTCTTTCAGCTCTGGAGTACTTTGCTGACACCAAGCAGTAAAAGCAGAGCAAAGGTACTTTCTTCTCCCTTGAGGAACCTGAGCATGCAGGGAATGGACTGGTTTAATTTTTAATTACACAAGGTACCTATTTCCCCCTCTCATTTTGTCAGTGCAAGAATGGATCAAGAAGCTTCTCAGTAGCTGTCTTGGAAAGAAAGCAGTCAATGTATTTTAGCAATTTTTTTCAAATTTGTTTCTCGATTTGGAATGCTTGCGTGAGGATCCATTCTTTTAAATTTGTACAAAAGGCGGCAGAACACGTTCAAACAGGTCTGCTCTAGGTACCGGTGTGCGCTGGCCTTTGATAACCAGGAGGGAGAAGAATGCCAGAAGAAGAAAATCTGTCACGTTTTGCAAACTGATCTCTTCAATCTCCTTGCTGCACTGATTGTCTATTTACATTTGGCTGCTGTTGTTTACATACAAATTGGTATTTACAAGCCATGGAAAAGTATGCCAGACTTCTGTTTCGTTTGTCAGGTTGAGCAACATTTCCAAATGAATAAAAGCAGCGAGCAATTGTATCATGCTATTCTACCTAGAAATAATGTGAATGTTTCTTTTTGTCTTGGATGAAGTGATGAAGCTTGGTGGACTTTATTTATAGGATGTATGGACTCAGTTTCCAGATCAAGGCTTTGTGAGCTGTGAGGAAAGAAGGATGTCTGGCTCTTGTGAGACTCAGGATAGGGGGAAGGTGTTGCTCTATTGCCCGTCTTTCCTAAAACACAGTTTTAAGACACAAGCTGACTCTCCTTATCTGACTTACAAAGCTTTCGGTTTGATGATGGTTTCCCCATTTGGGGATTGTAACTTAAAATCCGTCTCTTCACGCATGGATCTCAAACTGCCACTTGCCCACTCTCCGTGCGGAATCTCAGAATAACAGGAAAAGGAGTTGGAAGAGGTGTGAGAGGTCACAAATCCCAGGGCCCTACCCGCCCAGGCATAATGCAGTGACCGAGGACAGTTTACCTCTCCTCAGGGTGTTGTTGGGATACAGCAGGGATACAGATGCCCACACCTGCAGTATTCCCACATAGGGCATGCATTTCATTTGTGCAGCGGCATCAGGATTGAGGAAGATGTTAATAGAGGTAACTGGCTAAGGCAATACTATGGAGCATCTCCTCTGTCCGATGACACTACCTCAGTTCTGCCTTTGTTCTGAGCAGGGTTTGCCACAGCACTGCCTTATTGCCATCCTCCTGTCGCAGCAAAATCAGTTGCCCCAACAATTGTCTCTCTGCGGGTAAAGAACTCCAGTGCAAAATCCCAGCTGAAAATATTCTGCTGCCTACTACCACTTCCAGCTCTTACCTCAACATTTAGGAGTGAGGCACATATGGATTGCTACAACAAATCCTGAGGTTACGGATTCCTTGTTCCAACCAGTAAATCCCAACAGGGAACACATGACAGACTTTAACTCAGTCCTGGGGAATTTCCATTAGAAACAAGACTCATGCAGCACCTCTGCCATGCAGAGATACACGGCCAACTCAGTACACAGTTGATTTGATGTACGCTTTCTGTTCTCACCTGCCAAGAGGAACAGCAGCCTACTGAAAATAGAGTGCTGTGCTGTGTAAAATTTAAACCACCTTACAGCTTTAGGAAAAACTTCTGAAAGGCCTGTTCCAAATGGAAAGTGCAATGATGGACATCAGTGAAATCCAGCAGATCTAAGATGATGTTAGTTATGTGGATTAGCTACTGTAATCTAGGAGTTTAATTAGTTTGATGACAAACATCTCACAGTATTGGAATGTTCTGAAGTGCAGCCGGATGACACTAAGCCTGACAGTTTTGTTTGTTGTGCTTTAGCTAATTTTTCTTTTGTTGATTTCAAAGGAGTTACTTTTGATTTGCCCCGGTGCAAGTAGGAACAGAACGAGGCCAAAACATTGGCTCCATTTCTCACTATTTTGCCACCAGCCTAGGAAAACAGTCTCCATTTTCACATTTCATTGTGTTGCCAGCATAGCAAAATCTCTGGCAAATTATTTTTGTGTATAAAGCAGAATGACCTGGGTAAGGAGACAGGAGTTGTTTCTTAGACATCCTAATCATGGTCTTTATATACTGTATGTATGAAATATGAAGAAATGCTTTGAAAATACACTGCAGCATATCACTCTGCAAACCCTTTTAAATAGAGGTTTACAATCTCCATACCTCAGTGTCCCTATTTTCAGTAATCTTTTTCAGAGATACTTTCCACATCTGGTAAAGAACTGATATAATACAAAAGACTTGCAGAAGATTATCAAGCAAAAGCGATCATTCATTTCCAACCCAAATGGACTGCCATTATGCAGCCAGCATGGAGGGTGGCCCTCCCACTCCCTGCTCAGAGCCATAGCTCTGTTTGAGCTCTGCTCAAAGTATGGTCTGGCTTCTGCTCAGCATTACTCTGTATTTTTACTCCAACATTATCCTACTTCCCCATTTCCTCTTAGCCACAAAACTTGAAGGAAGTAATACTTTAGGCACTGCAAGATGGAGGGGGGAACTGTCTTCCTCCTTATCCCACTCACTGTCTTCTCCTCTTGACCCAGGGCACTAATGGGGACACGCTAATCACATTCAAGGACACTCCAGCTCACTAACTTTTCCTGGATGCATGTGGTTCGTTAAGTGAAGGGAAATTTGCTCTGGGAGAGGAGGTATAATGATATTTATGTTACCCACCAGTTCCAAGTAGTAAGTATAGTGGTCACAGTCAGAAAGCCAGTGCAGTTGCTTTGCTGTACTTGGAATGTAAAATAATTATATTAACTGTGTAGCATCTCTAGGCAAGTATTAGCTTCCTAACAGCTGCCACTCTTAGCTTCCTACTGGAATAAGTGGCAACCCCCACAACCAGGTACTCTACGAGGCTCGTCAAGTGCCTGCAGGTCAATAGTCACAACAGTCATTTGAGATGCACAGTGCCCTAAAGTTTTAATTAATCCAGTATACAGTATAAATACTGAAATATGTATAAAAAATTAATTAGGTGGTCTATGCAGCTCTGATTTCTCAATTAGTACTTACCATGCCGGAAAATTATATTACATGACTTTGAGATACATAAGGAAGCATGGGACTTTGGGGATTTTTTTCTAATGTAATTATTACTTGTCATCAGCACTTGCTAACTTTGGCCTGTTTCACCTCCTAGAGTTCCAAATTATGGGGGGAGGGCTACAGCCACCTCATGTTATAGATCCTGCCAGGCAATAAGAAACTCTGTCCTGTTAAGCTTTAATACAAATCATAGCTGTATATCAGCAATTCATTGAGATTTCTATTCATAATGACTTTCTGAGCTCAGGAGTTCAGGAGCAACTAACTGTCTATGTGCTGGAAGGGCTTCAGAATCTACTTAACTGTCCTCTCTTCTAGAGGTCCTTCCACTGAAGGCATGATGTAGTGTACCTTGGTTTAGGAATACTATTTTCTTACTTCAAGGCATAGAGTTTAAGTGCAGATCTGCAGCAGTATTTGGTAACTGCCATCTTGGCTTTGAACTAAACAGCCATGAAATTGGTTCCCACTTAGCCCATGAAGGTATATCTGCATGGACGTGGGCACATAATCATACCCCGGCTTGTGCACCAAGGCAGGACTGCTCATCTTGGCTGCACTGCCACACTAACACTGATATGCCACTTCCAACTTGGAGTTGGCTTATATCTAGCCCATTTTGCACGCAAAGCAAATAAAGTCACTGTGCGCACACAATATTTGACATTCCCTAAATGACACAGTCAGTTTCAAAAGCACTTAGTTCCCACAGCTCCTGTCCTGAAATCCCTCTCACTGTATTTTCTGAGTGTCAAGGAAAACTGGCACTGTCAAAGCTTAGTCTTGCCTACATCAAACTAGAGTAAAATGAAACAGAAATGAAATGGGCAACCAAAAAGAAAATGGTAAGTATCTGAAGAGTTAATCCATCTCCTATCTTTCCTCAGAAGTATGAGTGAGTCTAAACTGACAGTTCTAGAGGTGAAAGTTTCATTTCTCACAAAAGTAGAAGAGTACAGGTAGTAGCAGTCAAGTTCATAAATATTCCTCAGAAATGACTTTGAAGAACCCTCTCTATGAAAGAGTATAGCTTAATCTCCAGTTTCATTAATTCCTTAACTACTGTGCCGAGAGTGCCAAAAATAGGAATTAATCAATACGAAGTGTAGTTACAGCAGTTTTTTTATCATGGTGTCTCTCCAACAGAAACTACTAACCTGCCCAGCTACCTTTGCCACACATGCTGTAGAATTTAATAAATATATTAAATATATAGATATTCTTATTTCTTGCAAGCCATTGGGTACAATCAGATCATTGTGACTTCTGGTCCTTACTAGCATCAGCTGGATATAAACCACTAACATACTAGCAAACAGCTTACCTGTGTTCTGAGATATCTAGGCCTTGATTTCTGTCTGCACTTCAATCTATTAACATTTGTTATAGATCTCTTTTTCTGCATTCGGGCAAGTAAAAAAAAGCCCTAAAGCTGTATCACCTTCTGCTATGAGGTCAACAGGATCACAGGTAAAGCAGTATAAGCTCAATGAAGTGTTAGCATAGGTACTGTAAGGAACAGTTTAAAGTAAGTGCAGAAATCTGTTCCTGTGCGGGAAATCATGCTGGTACTCTTCTTCTTGAGTCATTATTGTACCAAGTAGCCTACAGAGCCAAAATCAACACGATGTGATTTGACATATCACCTTTCAGGGGGAAGCACACCAGCAGCTTAATCATTAATAGTCACTATTCAGAAAACATTTCAGATTAAAAAGGGAAAAGCAAGGAAACTAAAGCACATGCTTTCTCTTGTCTGTGAGAAGAAAGGTATTAGCCAGGGTGTTGTAGACAATTTCCACAACTGGCAACTCTTACATCTTTGGAGACAAAATATTCTTCACTTTGGTTCCCAACTGTTGTGAGGTGGTGATGTGTGTGAATAACCATCACCCTGTGCCATCTAGAGCTAGTTGCCTTTCAGAGCTCCATTAACTGGTTCCTGCGTACAATGCACCAGTTTGTCAAATTGGAAAAGAACTTTGGGATTTCTAAACCTGAAGGTAAGAGAATAACTGGACAAAGATTCTGTGTTTAAACAGGAATGTCTCTAGACTAAAGAGGCAGAAGGGAGTGGGAGAAGCGGAAATGCTTGCTGAAATCCTGCTTGGCCTCACTTCATCTAATATTAAGTAAACTCGCTAGAAAAGATTTTAGGTTCAACCTGGCTTTTAATTAGTATGCTGTTTACATCATCTGTTATGAGGCTTTCCTTTGGATTTGACCCTGCTCCTGCTGCAGTCAACAGCAAAACCACCACCAACATCAGTGGGAGCAGGATCAATGCTTTACTTTGTACATTTCATATTTAATGTCAAAAAAAGAAACTGGTATTTACGTTTTGTAGTTATTAGTTATCAGGTTAATATGCTAAAGGCAGCTTGACAGCGAATACTATTAATGAGCAAAATAAGGTTGCTGCTTCTCAACTGAGGTCACTTACAAAGAATGTACAAATGAAAATAAGGTTAACTTTTATTTACTTAACTATCTTCCTACATTGAATTCCTTTGGCAATGTGTCTTTAAACATTTAAAGCCCTGTTTACAAGGAGGCTCTGAAAGTAGCTTCAAACCATTATATCCCTAATTGAATTCCCCAGGAGTCCTGTAAACTTGGAGGAAAAAAGAAAGAAATCATAACATTGGCTAAATCATCTCAAAACATATTTCACCGCAAGGTTATGTGACCTGTTACAAGTCTGAATGATGACTGGGACTGAACTACTGAAACCTTTTATTATTCAGATTGAAATCAAACAAAAAGTTGCCCATTTGAAGCCTGCTAATTAAATTATACTTCCTCTGACTTTTATCACTAATTAAGAGTAAGAATTTTGGCACAAAAGACAAGTATACTGAAGATAAGAGAATTAATTAAAGATACGTAGCTTTTGTATAATGACATGGGGCAGACCAGATGCAAATTACTTGGCGAGTGGGCCAATATATTTAGAGCAAATGATTTTTTGGGAAATAAAGGTAAAAACCCCATGATGTTCAATAACCAATATTCCATCCACCCCCTTCAAACCAGAAGGTTTTTTCAAGTGGATTTGCAAAACTCCACATAATTTCCAAGCAGCTACGCCTGTTGTGTAATGTCATCTATACGAGACAGATCACACAAGAAGCTACAGTTAATATCTTAAAATGTTAAATAGCTTCACATCCCTGACAGCTTACCTGGCTTGTAAGTTATTCCTGGGGGGAAGAGGAATCCCTGCTGGGCTGCAGCAGCCGCTGCCAGCGTCCGCTGGTCGTGTGGAAAAATTGGGATCATGAGCGGAGGCATGTGACCCTGAACCTGCTAAACAGAAGAGAGCCTCTGATCAGAAATAGCACAAATTTGTCTTGACAGGTATTTCTCCAGTACTGATAGTGTTCTTGTGTTCACACAGTCCCACAGAACCTTCGCCTTAATGTAATCCCTGCCAATTTCACATTATCACATCAAAGCCCTCACTAACATTGTTTTCCCTCAGTGTCAAAGGTGTAACAGTCTCAGTGAACTGCACGTTTTCCTATTTCTTCCCGGTTTTTTTTTTTTTTTTTTTTTTTTTAATTAATATTCCCTGTCCTGGCACAAGGTAAAAAGGTACAAAACCTTTCTAACACACCATAGGTTCTTTAAAAAGAAAAGTGGTAGGTATTTCCGTTAATTTTTCACAAGCTTTCTCATCTTCGGTCACAGACAGCAGTGACAAGCATTTTAGAAATAACCTAACAATGCAGTAGCTACTTTGAGGTTCAAATTTTAGTATCCTTAGGGCAATTTTAATTCTGAGATCTTACAACGTTATATTGTTCATATACACACACACACACATATATATATATATATACACAAACAACTCAGGTATGTTATTTCAAAATCTCACCACAGTATTAAATAGTCTTCTAGTCAACACCCCAGCTCTTAAGATTTAAGGCCCCAACATCTTGGCTCCCAATTAAACTAACATCCTTTGCCATACACACCTCACTATAACATATAAATTGCTTGTCTGTCTAAGCAGTTTTACAGCTTTATGCACTATCATGTAGCTTGGTAATTATAGAGCTGTATTCAGAGACCATTTCAGAATAAAAACTACTATATCAAATTTAATTTGACCTTAATAAATGTATCAAAAAGCACAAACATGCAAAAGCAAAACATTCTTCACCTTATACCAGCATTTGTATTCAACATATAGAAAACAGGAGATATGATAGAATCATATTCGTTAAAACCACAGGTTAATTTCCTAGTTCCTTAATTTATGCTACATGTGTTTCAGAGACAGTGGCTAGGATCACAAGGAGTTTTTATCCATCATTCCTTAACCCGAGAAGTACCCAAGGGTTTGACTATGATTTTTCTGATTAGTAGTTAAGCAAACATATAACGGTTTATATATCAAAGCTAGTAAATGTAGGAAGAAATTGGGGGGTTAGGCAGAAAAAAAAATTTTGCCCTCATCCTACCATAAATCAGTGGCATTAAATACTATTAAAAAGTTAAAGTACACTTCAAGCAATTTTTTTTTCATTTAATTCCTAAAAAACGTTTTTGGTCAAATCCCATATGTTGACCTATGACATTGTTTAAATAGTGCCAAATTTTCTTGTCATATCCCCATTACTTTCACAACCATTGATGCAGTGCAGAAATGCTACTGTGTGTGTCTATGAGGGTTAATTTACCAACAACTCTTCTCTTGGGAAAGCCCTAAGATGTAGGTTAATAAAGGTCAAGCAAAAAATAAACACTTTACAGTATTTTTTTTTAATCCATTTCTCAGGAAAACCAACTTATAATAAAAAGGTCTTTGTGCAATTACTGCTATGGCACTGGGGCGTGAAAGAAACTAGCTTTGAGCAGCTATTTCTCTCATTTTAGCTGAGGTAAGCCTGGCTGTGCGTTTTAGGATATGACTTAAACTTGGTTAGATTGGAGTTGATCCCCATGTGCCCAGCACAGGCATTTACCTCAGATAAAATGGTGCTGGGTTTGCTGTGTGGTGTTCCTTTACACTGGCTCTACAGGAGTACAGCAAGTGAAAACCACAGGTTTTGTCTGATAGAAACAACTCTAGGAAATATTGGAAGGAATTCTACGCAATACAACTTACAATCATTTTCAGTAGTTCCCAACTACAGTCTAATCAAATGGACCCAAGACTTAAGAAATATCCCTTTTAATCACCACACACAGAAAGTATTTCCATGGCGTTGCAAAGGTACAAGACACCAACGCGATCTCACAAGACACAGAAGAGATCAGAGTGAGTACTGTGGTTAGAGTGATGATGCATACATACCCATAGCAATACTTAGCACCATAGTGTCACATAATCATTTGAAACATATAATAACCAAATCCCTCAATGGTTATTGCCCAATGCAGTCCTGTAGAGTTGGACCCACTCCACCATATCCAAAAAGATTTTTTTTTAACTGTCAAATAAAAGCAATTTGGTAAGTGTGGAGAAATACCACTGTATGTTCTGGCTATCTGCTATTCTTCCTTGAAATACCACTCTGAATGCTGGATCAGGTCCTCAGCCTATATAAATCAATGTAACTTTGGCTAAAGGTGGCTTACATTTAGAGTGTAAGTTTGAGTTTACACTTGAGAGTTATACAGGTTGAAAAAAGCCCATACTGAATGGTAACCATTCCCTCCCATGGGTCTTCCCTCTGGCACATAGTAAATACTATTCCTAGGTAAATGTTGGTTTCACCCAGAATTATTATGTACATAAGTGTCAATTTTCAGCACAGGTCAACTGAAAAGCACAAATAAGCATTAAAAAGGAAGAGAATGTACAAGTATCACTGGTTACTGAATTATTAAAGATGTAAAATAAATGTCAAAAAAACAGTAGACACCTTCATTTTGGACATCTTTTCTTCCTGAGGTTTTTATTATTTTTTATTTTAATTTTTATTTTTGTTTTACTGAGGGGGGAGAAATTGGGAGGAGGGGTTGATGGGTATACTTCATAAAATCGGCTACATGCCCAGAAATTTTAATTGCTGAGATGTTCCTCAGGTCTTTCTGAAAACCAAGACTGTACCAGATGCCCGAGAAACACTCCGACTCTGTCTCTTCCCATTCGTAAAAATAGCGTATTGTTGGATCGGCACTTTCCCCTTTTGTCTCCTCTGTGCTAAGTTGTTGATGATGCCATTTTTTGCCATCTGCCCCAGAGCTTCATTAAAGATACATGAATGGACTAACTGGGCTGCTATCTTGTGAGGAACAGGTGCTATTGTTTGTCCCCGAAGACTTGCACTAAAGATCTCACTCAGAATACTTGAGAAAGAGCATCTGCAGCAGTCAGTCAGAGAGTAACTTGGCAGAGCCCGTACTATGGGCTAATATGCAAACAGTGACACTCAGGGGGACTCATTTTCTCTTTCATGAAGATTATTTATTCTTTTTTGTGATGGGTAGTAAATGTTTGGTTTCAAACAATTCTGCCAGTCTATATCTTTAGCTGAACTGTACAAACCCTGGAGGAAACCTGGGTATATTCTTTCCAAAATTCCGTTCTGCAACCTAGAGTAAAATCATCTCTTATATAAAGCTACCTCATAAAATTAATCTTTGTTTCTATACAACAAGCTCAGGTTTAACTGTGTTAAACATGAGAAGCCACCAAGATTAGGAAACTCTTAAAAGGTAGTGTGCCATTCCTTTAATATCCCATCACAACTCTGACGGCCCTTGGGAACTGATTACAGCACTTCCTTGCCTGACATCTAAGTCAGGAAGCAACTTTAGAGCAAATCAGCCCTGATTAGTTCAAGAAGCAACTTCCAATTTGATTCTCCCTGAAATAATAAAAGCTGGTGGCCTGTTTGATAAGCTAGGCAAATCTGCAGTGCTTTGTCCCACAGTCATGTGAATGCTAATCTCAGAAGTTGGCTGGGCAATCCTCCTTGTTAAAAAGTCATTGATGGTTAGTGTTGTGCATGGCAAATGGAAGCCAAGGGGATATGTCATACAAAAATAATGCCTTGAATGAAAACGGTCTGCCTCTTTCGGATAAGGAACACAACACATTTAGTGAGACTAAGGAAGAGGAAGGGTTCTGTCTTTAAAAACCAAAGCTGCCTCTACGACAACTAACATTGCAGCTAGAGAAATAAAGGCATTCAGAGAAAAGGATGGCAGCAGTGCAAGCAAAAAGGCAGCTCACACATTTCTGCTTCGCTGTGAGGATCAAGAGCAGAAGTGAAACCCACTCTATAATGGTGGCAGAATTCCTCGCAAACTTTTCAAGATCAAATTGACAAGTTGCTTCTCTGTTGCACGGTTTACTTCAATAAAGGGGAGAATTAAGTGCCATCTTTTTGAGAGAGAGTAAGCACAATCTTTATAATATTTCATCCCTTCCTGAAAGCTTTTTTTTTTTATTATTACAACCAACACTAGTATAAAACAGTGTGATAGGCTAAATATGCTCTAATTGCCTAGAATAATCCAACATCGCTATTTAAAACCATTGCCCCCTACTTCTTTCACCAATAAAATCTCTGGACCCTGTTCAAAACTTGTAGAAATCTTGAGATCTGTATTGAATCTAACAGACTACTCCAGCGCATGTTAGCTGAGAAACAAATCTTTGAATTTCCTGAATTGACTTTTTTTTTCTTTAGTATAGGATGTACAGTACCTTTTGTCCTTGTGCTGTTGCAGCCTCTGTGAGAACCTAATTCATTCATAGACACGCTTAAACTTTTCATGCTTTAAACTTGAATTTCTACCTAAGATTTTTTAACTTCTAGAATAATTGGTATAGCTAGACTACAACTTTAATCTGTCCATGCAGTCATTAAGCTTTTAATTTCCATAATAAAAATGTGTTTGAAATTTTCTACTCTCTCTCTTAAAAACTACAGTGTAATAGAAGAGTTTCCCAGGTAACGGCAGTGTATCAAGTAAGAATGTGCATTTTCAGAATGCTCAAAATACATATTTATATGATAGAACATAATGACTTTAACTGATAGCTCCACAGGTTACATTTTAGGCTGATTCATTTTAAAAATCTTAATGGCACTGAAAGCAGTGTTTGTGCGCCCAGTACTACTACTGCAAGTTTTTTAATACCCTGCATATTATATGTATTTACCTCATCTGCATTTTAAATAATCTGTATATAAAACATGGCACTATTATTTTTATACCACTATTGGAATTTTATTTATTTCAATAACTGGTGTATGTTTTTCTTGTTCTTTGTAAGAGAAGAACTATAAGAAGTTTTGTTAATTTGAATTTTATTTTGATTAAGTCATTTTGGTGACTGTGCAAGAAAGCAAGCACCACGTTGCATAAAGAAGTAGGAACTTCTTCTATGAATACTTACATATGTGAAAGTCAGTGGGATCACTTAAATGCTTAAAAGAAGCTACACAATAAGATTTTTGCAGGTTTGGGCCCAAATCTCCTCCCGAAATGTGCCACTACCGTAATGAACTCATGTCATGACCGAGCACTTTTCTGGTCCCTAAAATGATCTATTCAGAAAAACTGCAGAAGAACTGTACTGAAAAAAATAAAAAAGGTCTCTTTGGTTATAATTTAATGGTCTGGCTGTTTGGTTTATGCTGTTCTGATGAAGCAACGTGACTGTAAGGCTGGGTTAACTGACCAGTTCAGTTATAACGGATCTGGCCACTTTGCGTGCGGGTGGTGGCTGGGCCTTTTGTTCTGAGCTCAGAAGTATAACTGATGAATCCTCAAGGCCTTGAATTAATGCACCATCAATGCCTAACATTCTCTAATGTAAAGATAATATGTGAGAGTGGACCCAAACGCTTAAGTGAGAAATCCCTTCTAGCATGAATAATCCCAGGGAAGGAACTGTGACTGCGCGTGGAGAAATGGCAGCTGAAGAAAGGTGGGCTCCAACAGACCCAAAGTGAGCATGCAGGCACTACAGCATAGCTAGGACACTGAAAATCACGTTGACAGAGCTCTGACACCGAAAATTATTCAGAGGCTACTTTCTGATCCTGTTAGCAATATAGAATCACTGGAGCTGTATCTATATAGGGAGGTATATTCTGTTCTAATTTATCTGCCATCTAATTATCTACAGTCTAATTGAAAAATATTTCCTCTCAGTGAAAGTACATGAGCCACAAAGAAAATGTCTGCCAATGAGATCCCAGGGGAAGTGCTGGCAAATAAACTGTAAAAAAGATACCGTAGACTTGCAAAGTGAGAACATTTCATACGGGAAATACTAGGAAAAATATGTAGCCCACTACTGAATTTGTAAATGGATTGTAACTGCTATTTTCTTTCTTTTCCCCTATCATTTTTTCCATTTGTCCAATGCTTCAGCATGATTTGGAGATTTAAGTCTACTGCAGTGGCCACAACATTAATGTGAAAATTGCAGCCATGATCATAGAGCGAAACAGAGCATCCTTATTTTTTATTATTTCCTCCTCACTACTTTGAAACTTTAAATGAACTAAACTTAAATTCCATCTACTTGGGCCATAAAGAAGGGAGCAACAGAAAAACACTACCAACCACACTGAAAACAGAATAGTTTTAAACACTAGCTCTCATTTCATTTCTATTAGCCTCTCACTGTATTGCCCGGCTTTTATCTAGCTCCTTGACTACCTGGAAATACAGAATTCAACTAAAGATGATCTCATGAAGTTAAGAGTATGATAAATGGTAATTAAATCTATTTAAATTGTCTGTATTTTAAGAAACTCTCACTAGGAGGGATGGAGAACATCTCTGCTATAGAGAAATAAATAAAACATGTTATGCAAAAGTGAATTTATAGTTCATTTGGAATTAGAGATCTACCACCTTTTCAATCCATAGAAATGCATAATCTTGTCAATTAAATATTATTGTTAAGGTCTAGTAGTATGTTAAAATCACTTTAAAGTGCAACTAAGGAAAATTCATGTGTGTTTATTACTCCTTAAGGGTCTATTAGTGGGTATTTTATTCAGATTTGTGTTGTAAAATCTGCATAAACTCAGCATATTGTTATCCCCATGTGTGCATTTGTTTGGTTAAAGCATAACAGCAAATCTCTATTTCTGCAACTTCTGGAAAAGTCAAGAGAACTAAAACAGTCCTAATTTTAATCAGATACAAACAGTTATTTCTACAGAAGTGAAGAGTTGACTATTATGCAAATCGTCACAGTTAGTGGTCACCAAGCCATCACAGAAGACTGAGCAAGTCAATTATTTCAGATATTTCCAAAGACTAGTGAAGATGTATGTTTCTCATTTGCACCTTGTCTTATTCATGCCAAAATAAGAAAAATATTGCAGCCTAATGATACTTGTTGATATTTTATATACGGAAGCTCCATTACTTCAGCTCAAATCTAAATATAAATTATGTCAGAAATTCCTTATTAGCTTATGTTTTTATGGTGATATCAAAATGTGCAAGATTTTTGGAGTACATCATTGAAAGTTCCTATTGATGGAAAAATTTAGAGCAAGAGAAGCCTTAAAATTTGCATTTCATATTGGTGCTTTCAAGCAGAGTTTTCCCCCCACATCCTTTCAAGAGAGTTCTTTTTTTGAATAGCAGCCATCACTCATTATTAACATGAAACTAATTCCCTCAATAGAAGGGCTTGCAATGTACAGTATAAAAAAAAAAAAAAATCACCTAATGCCACCACACTGATGATTGCTAAAGGAAGGATTATCTTTCACTTTAAAGAATAGCTCCAGCAGAACTGGGAATGAAAACAGAAACCTCTTTCAATGCCTCTGATCAAAACTTATTCTGCCCTATAGAGGTAAAAAAGGTAAAACAAAAGAACAGGTTGGGGTTTTACCATTATATTAAACAAAGAGAATATATCTGAAATCCAGGGGGTCACTGATGCTAACAGGAGTTCTGCCATTTTATTTCACTATGGGAAGAATTTCTTCCTGATCAGCACATTGGTTTTAAAGCTTTCTATATTTTCAGTGATATTCCAAGGTTTGTAACTATATTGTATGGTAACCATATAAGCACTCGGAGCTTTTGAGTACTTTACAATTATTAATTAATTCAAGCTCAAAGACCCATTCAGAGGACAGGATTACGTCTACAGTTTACACAGGAGGACACTCAAAGAGGCCTTGCTTTCTTTTTCAGTCGCAGAAGTGACAACGCATAGTGGTTAGAAACCAATTCTATTGTCATCGGCTGCTTGTAACCTTTACACCTTGCCGCACAATTGTGTGAAGAGCTACCCAAAGTGCAGAGCTAGGGCTAATGAGGGACATGCTCTGATGAAAAATCAGAATGAGGCAGCTATAAAGCAGGGCCATGCCAGCGCTACGCGGTTTAGCCCTTGAACACTTGTATACTGGCAGGATACAACGGTGGAGGTGAGTCCCGGGTGTGAAAAGGAGACACTGTTCCCATCCCCCCCAGGCCTATGGCTGATTTCTTGAGGTATTTACTCCTCTCTGAATTTAGTCTTTATCATAGAGACAAGAGTATCGATATTTTTCCTCAAGCCTAAATGGATAATATTCAAGAGGCTATGTCAAAGGAGGTATTCACACCTAGTGAGAATATTCTTGCTTCTGTACAATTTTGAAAGAGATTTAATGCAGAATAGTAGCCTAGATAACTTCCAGAAATCACATGATGTTTACAGAGTGTCTAGATTGAAACACAAAGGGTTACCAAAGGCAATTATGTGGAGAACTAGTTTAATGCAGAAAGCTCCTGTGTCTAGAGATCAAAGTCAAATCGGAATACTGATTGCATGCAAAAATTAATTTGTTCCATCTCTTCCTAGGATTCCTCAGATTTTGACACGATCTGACCATCTTTACTCAGAAAAGGCTCCAAGAAACTGGCGTGTTTGCACAGTATGACTGAGGTGATTGCCACCACTAGGTATACAGTAATTATTGCAGATTTGGGAGTAAGCAACAGAGAGTTTCTAAACTTCCAGCGACATACACACAGCTTGCTTCCTTCCTATGCCAACTGTGTCTGGCTCAGATCAGTTATACTGGCTCCTCAACTTTCTACAGCATTTACGATTCATCTACAAAAACACTTGGAAAGAACAAAATCATTAAAAAGGTAAAATAAGGCAGAAAACCAGGAAACTCATATTTAAAAAGAGCATGAGGTATCTCCTGTCCAGCTTTGGCTGCTAAAGTTCCAGCAGCAGCTACACTTCAGACATAAATCCACACTGCTGCGCTGCCTTTTCTGCAGAGGATCCTGATATTCAAGAAGGAATGCCAGTCTTCCCGTTTGCTGGTTTTCCCCGGTTTGTCAGAACTCCGCGTTATTTAAAGCCCGCTTTCGGCTTGCAAATAGCTCCTTGCCATGAATCCTATGATCACACTCAGGTTAGAGTGGGGCTGCTTTCAAAGTTGGGCTCTTTTCTTCAGTTGCTTCTGCCAATCGGTGGGAGTCGATAGCACAAAGCTGTGCTGCAATTCCCGTTCTGTCTGCCTGGCGAACCTGCGGCGAAGGGCTGGCTCCTCCGCAACCCGAACGTGCTGGAGTTGGTGCGATGAAACGCACAGGCAAATCTACATAGAGTTACGGGGCAATAACAATGGCCCTTTGTCCAGCTGTGGCTGCTCCCCCTCTGCAGCCAGGCCTTATCTGCTCAGGAAATGCCTGCTTTAACTGACAGGTAGGAGATTAAATCTACAGCTGCCGAAACACAATCTCCACTCTGTTAGATAGGCTTTCATTGAAAAGCACTACAAACACATAATTTGTTTATGTTGTACCAGCAATCTTTGACAAAGCAGACTGTCTAGCTGAGACAAATGTGGTTAAACCCATTTATTGTATTATTTCTGCTACACAGAACAAGCTCTTAAAATGTAGAAACTAGACAAGGCACAAAGCTCTAGCTGTCTAAAGAAATCAAGAATAGATGACTTCTTGTTACACTAGCCCCCTTTACACAGCGTAGCATGTTTCCTCCTGGAAAACATCCACTGTGATTTCTTTCTTTTCTTTTCTGTGCCCCCCCCCCCTTTTTTTTCTCTTCTTTAAAGTGGGTGGTTCAATGATGTTTATGTTTCCAGGTTTTAAAGTTTCTTTTGTTTTCTTTAGCATCAATAGATATAAAATAACTAAGTCAGTCAAAGGATGCCTTCAGATTTAAGAAACAAGGGAATAGTTTTGAGAGACTGCTTCTCAAAGAAAGAATAATTTTCCAGACACACTGTCTGGTCTTCCTGACTTAATGCACGCTCAAATAGAAGTTTTGCCTGACTAATGAATGCTGGACTGACACCCCCCCACCCCTTCTCTCTCTGTTTTTTAATCATCAATCACGTATTTCTCAAAACATTACTTCATTTTTGTTACACCTTCTGCCTTATTTTAAAATAATATTGCTGGCTGTTTATTTCAAATGAAAGGCACGGGGAACTGATGAATTAAGTGTTTATAAATCTGAGTTTTCAGATTGAAAACAACCTTTTTCATAATGCAAAGGCTTTATAAGAAAAACCTGTCTTTTAGCCCTAGTTTCTTCTGGCAATATATTACTCCTAGGAAACTCCTACAAGAACTAAACGGGTACTATACACTGAGCAGGAGAAGAGCAATGTTCATCTCTCAGGGGGAGAGCCTCAAAACCTCCACTTACTTCAGCGGAGCAGGACACACTCCCGAGAACGGAGCGTGGCCCATACCAATCTCTGCTTTCTATATTTAAGACTCTGTTCTCCAGCTGATCTGCATATGCAACTCCAATTAGTGTTACTGGGAGTTGTGTGCACACACAGATGTGCTTAGCGACTGGCATATTAAAACATCCCTTCGCTCTGATGAAATTTAATAAATGAGTTTTCCCAGTGTTATTACTATAGATGCTCAATAAGGAACATCTTATAAATCACAGAATTGTTGCTCTAATGGTTAACCGTAATTAAAAGGAAAAGAAATAGGAAGAGTAGTCAACATCTTAATGTTTTATCATTCACATTACTTCTGTAACCCTCTTGCCTCTCCTGAGGCATTCTCTTACATACCCTTTTGCAGCATGTTGGTTTCTGTATTATTTTATTTAACCTTAATCACAGCATTCATCTCTGAATTTGAGAGGAAGCTGTACGGACCTACCATACGAGCTGCCACTCAGAACATTCAGTTTGGCATAAAATTAAAAAAGTATGCAATAAACTGGCTGAATCCATAGGGAATCCCTCAAACGGCATGGATAATGAGGGGAATCCATAACAGACATAAACAAACCCAGAAAGATGTCTGGGGCCAACATCATTATGTAAGATATATGCCCAAGATGTATGGGCATACGTTTGAATGTTCAACTTCAAACTCAGCCTGTATTAGATTGATTGAATCTCAGCATGGGGTTCAGTTAATAAACAACACTTGCCTTTGGAAAATATTTGGGGCCGAAATCATGTATTATAGCTAGGCACCTACTACATGTGGCACTGAGATACCCTCCTACCTTAAAGATTGGTTAAAACAGGGTGGTAAAGAAAATTAGAAATCCATACTATCAGAGGAACAGATAAAATTTTCAGGTTAAGTGGCACCACTCTAAAGACAGTTGTTATCCACAGACTGTACCTCAGTCTATGCACCAGGGGCATACGAATAGAATTCACATTAAAAATTAGAGACCAGTATGAATCTTTGGGCTTTGATTCACACTTCCCATGTTTTTTAAACATGTTACCCATATTCTCATAAAGGATACAACAATAATGCTAGCAAATCTTTTTGGTAATTATTAATTTCACTGTAGAATAGCTTTTTTGCTATGCTTGGCTTGTTAAAAAAATGCATTTTGCTCACCTCAGGGTACACCATTAGCCTGCATATTTGCTCTTTTCCTTTTTTCCAGGTTTTGTTTAAAAATTCTTCTTAAACCTGTATATTAATCACTGCTCAGAGGGTGAAAGAATTTGCAGGAGCAGCTGAAGCGCTACTTTTTTTCCAGAGTAGGAACTAGTTAGTGCTGACACTTTTTACATGCATTGGAATAGGAATGAAAGAGGCACCGAGAAAGGAGAAACACAAAAATTAAGAATAAGGATGAGGGCTGACTTGGTGGTACAATCAAAGTCCAACATATCCATCTAACATAATAACATCTCTCAAAACCGTGAGCTGCAATGGCACGCCCTAGTGACAGCCAGACCCAGAAAGTAAGTTACCCTTGGCATAATTTTGGTCATTTGGTCAGGTAGTAAGAAAACAAGAGAAGGAACCCTGCAAAAATGCCTATCGAAATAGACTTCCAAAATCAGAGAAGACAAAAAGCTTCTTTTGCTAGCTCTGTTCAGTCTTACATCTGTGTTTACCGGTAAGCCACTGTGCTCCATTCTGAAGCTCTGGTTTAGGGTTCAACTATATAGGAAACAACCACACAGTGTTTCAGTATACGTATTTGTAGCACCTTAGTTCTTCTGCACTACATCCCCATGTGGACAATGTTCAAGCACATGACGCCTTTGTGGAAATTTACTTACTCACTAGGAGGAGATTACTCTTAAAAAGTATGCACTACGGAATTTAGTGTGTAGTACATGCCATTGTAAAGTCACACATCTTAACAAGCAGAAACTTTCCTATGAGACATTTTCTTAAAGTGAAAGTGAATGTGTCTCTCTGTATAAATACATAAGTGTATAGATATGCTTATATGGTTTATATTATGAAGAGAAAAGCATATTCTACATATATACGCATGTACATATATAATATACAGATATGTGTGTATATATGTAGAATACATATTTATATACACATACGCATGTATTTTGTATAAAAATTTTTAAATATACATATATATACACACACACACGTAGGTATATATATGTAGAATATGCTTTCCTCTTGTTTTCCAAATCCCTTACTTGGGATTTCCGTATTCTTAGACCCATCTGGCTATACAACTTGCTTACTGCAATCCTGGATAGTCACCATTTGAATGACTTCCTTGGACACACAAAACCTCTGTTTCTAAAATGCTTACTCTGGGAAGACCACCTCTATCTCTGTAAAGACATACTTTGAGCACGATACATTTCACAGGTTTGCTGCTGAGTGAAGAAGTCAGTGAGCCAGCTGGGCTAATCATAGTGGTAGACAACTTGAGTAACAAAAAAAAGTCATTTGGAAATCACTCTATGACTCACATCTATTATTGCTGGATTTCTTTCTGTCTCTCTTCTATTTATCAAATCATTTCTTTCTCCTTCACTTAATCTTTTCATTCCTCACCTTCAGTCTCTTTGCAAAACTCGTAGCATTCACTCTCACTTCATCTCTTCTGGAGAGTATTTTTTGTATGTACAAGGTAGCTATCCAGCAGTAAATTCTCCTTTCTAGGCCACCAATACCAAGAAAGTAATGCCCAAAAGTTGCCAATAAACTTCTATCATGAGGAAAGAGACCATAGTGAAGTACATTTGGCTTTAGGAAGGTCGTTGTCACAAATACAAGAAAAGCTTAGTCCTAAAAGTAGCACCATATCAAGGAAATGAGGACATCCACAAACATCTATTTTTTAAGATAGACGCATGCAGCTGAAACAAATTAAAATCATGCTTTTCTAAAGCCTTCCTAGTGTACTCAAGGGTCTTCAGAGTAAACAGTGCTCCTCCCCAAACTCCCTTGTTTTGTTAGCATGGGCTTGTCTCCACTGTCTTTTCAGGTAAATAAGAGGTTCAGGATGTAATTTTCCATTTCAGTTTAGCGGCATTTTTCAAAATAATTTTTTGGTTGGGTTTGCTGGGGGTTATTTTTATTGTGAAAGCCAGTCTAACTCCAAAATTGCAACAAAAGAAAATACAAGAAAAGAAGATACCAATATAGGGTTTCTGAGGTGTGAGGGCAAATGGGTTGAACAGGATTAGTGTGAGATGCACAGACCAACTAATCTGTACATTTATTTTGGACCACATTGGTATTGTACTTTTAAGAGAAATGGAGGGGAGAGGTGTGGAATTGTATTTTAAGGAAAACAGAGGAAGAGATTTTGCTTACTGTTAGGTCAGTAGTGTGCCTAAATGATTTAATGCTTAGATCCTGAAGTCCACATCCATGCTTTTTTAAATAGATCCAATAGTAATAATATCACACAGACATCCATCTGCTTTTTTTGTGGCTGAATAGAGTAATACCCACTGCACTTCCAACAGTACGTGCCCCAGAGCTGGCTGGTGCATGTGGTACTATACTATTTGCAGCTCTGTCACAAACAGCAGAGAGTACATCTAAGTCATCTCAGCATTCATATTGTATTTTTTCAGTATACGTCAACCTGATCTCGATTCTCTCTCCTGGAAGTCTGGCCCGTGTTCAAATCACTCATTCGTTTTCCATACTCACTGTGTGACCAGCTTTTGCTGTTACCAGTCGCTGCTATAACCTCTGTGCTATGCATAATAAAAATCTTTCCCATCTGAGTTGTCTGCCATGGTTACTGGAAATCTGCTGTATGTAGCATTCCCAAGAGCAGGAAAAGAAGGTACCTTTACTGCAATTGGATAATACCACCTCTTCTTTAAAAGGAACATCTACCCTCACTGAAACCACATCTAATGGTGACTGCTAAGCTACCCCCACCTCTCCAATCAAATTTATGTGAATTTGCATTTTGCTTTCTAGTGTTGCCATAATAACTGAAGTATATGTTCCTCTTCACTTTTCATCCCTTGCATCAAGGAAAAAACAGCTCCCTAATATTTCACAAAACTTCACCAGAAAATATAGCTAGGGTAAAAACTAGCTGATCACTGCCTACTTATGATGCTTTTTAACTGCGTTTGCATGTTAATTTATTGCATGCTTTGTTTGTAAATGTGCTTCTGAAATAAATGAAGCATTTACAAATATGATTAATCTACAGATTCAGAAGCACGCAATAAAGAAACAAATTACTGAGTGCCCTTGTCCTTTTTACACAGAAGCTAAAATACAACTTTCAAACATCTAAGACTGCCTAGCTTTATTTTTTCTTTAACTAATGTTGTTTTGAATGGAAGTTTTCAGCAATCAAATTTTCTCTAAGTTCCTGATTCCAGTTTCATTTATATCAGCGTAACTCAGAAGCAACTGCAACATATGTTGTAAACCAAGACCAGCGTAAACACTGTGTAGATGAGGTCAAAATAGGGCTGTTATTGTATGATTTTTAAAGTGCTCATGTAGATTAATATTCTCACCCTTTAACAGATTTAGGCACATCAGCATGAATACAGAAACGCAACAAGTTGAAAATTCAAAGTACATTTACTAGTGTATTTTATGCCGCTCACATTTTCAGCCAGACCACCCAGAGCAAAGAAAAGAAAAAGCCACAACAAAAAAAGCCCTCTGCATTGTTTGCAATAATATGGAAGGAAATTGAGTGTATATTCTCTTCTTCCTGTATTTTCCAGCTAGATTAAGCTGTTGTCTTCACAATTGCCTCCCAGCTGCTGTGACTTGTGAAAACAACAGACCCTGCTCTGTTGTCTGCAGAAAGCCTGGATTGTTATGAGTAACTTTATTGCAGGCACATGAGTGTGTTAAGACTTTAAAACACGCTCAAATGTCATGTGCACACCCAGTGACGGGCAAGAATAATTATGAAAAAACAAGAATTCTATGTCTACGAAACAGTGTCAGACAAAATGGGCCATTCATTGTGTTCCTTTGGGAATGCTCGGACTCTCCAGCCAGAAAACAAAAAAGGCACTTTTTTCCTGCCGTAGGCTGAATACTTAGCTTTGCCATCTGAGCCCTAAGAAAACATGGGCCCCCTCTCTAACTACTGGCTGGCCCGCACACAGTAAAAAGTATTAATGCCCCCCTTTTTTCCAGCAGTTCCCTCTGTGTAGGCTGCGGCCAATGTAAAGTCAATGCAAAGACAAAACAGTTTGCCTAACATTAGTAAAAAAAACATAACTCTCGTACAGTCTGAAAATCCCTCTGACACACAGAGGTTTTATTCTAAGGCATATCCCCTCCATCCTTCGGCAAGTTACCGTAGCTACTGTTAATGCTTTTAGCAGGTAATAACCGCTGCCTTCTGCTCGGCTTCAAGCTTTCTAGGAGTCTATAGACAAGCCCGACTGTGTACAACTGTTAAAAATTATTATCTAAAACTGCCTAATTTACTACTGTCTCTTTTCACAATTGCTCTTCCTAATCAGAATCCATCTGCCCCCAAAAGGATTAATACAAATGAAAATATAATATGGCTTAGCTCAACATCAGGTCATTTTGATATGAGTTTCTTCCTCACAGGTGGACCAACTCCAGTCTCATCTGAACAGTGATAAATTACAAGCAAATAAAAAGCTTTTTGTGTTATTTTTAATCATAATTTCTGTGTCAGAGACCATTTGACTAACACACATCTTTAAGCTAAGGGATCACATTTCTCTATATTTTCTTTTGACCTAGCATCTATTCAGTGTATTCAGCTAAGTGTCTATACACCTTTAAATGAGGTGACCATATCAATTCTCTATTAAATCTGAGCACTGTTTTACTGAAATAGAAACAACCCACCATGACATGAAAAATCCTGGTACGCTACGCATAAATGGACAAGAATTATTTTTTTATGAATTTGGCCCAGTGTCTGAATATGGATTTGCAGGCTATTATTTAAGACATCTAGCATGGATTTTACCTTGCCGTGCTCAAAGCAGGCTAGGAAATGTGAAAACAATGGAACCATAATCCTTGAAGGGCTCTGGTGCATTTGTGTGTTCATATGGAGCAACAGAAGGGAAAAGGAAGGACGAATTGTACCTCCAACAATTTTATGGGTTGCTGTTTTCTTCACTAAGCCTTCTTACTCTGCGTAGATACTGTAAGTAGATTACGTCTACAGCTTTAAACGGGTTTTGAAAGGATATGGTGCTTTAACGTTAGCTTCTACCCTTCTGCAGGGCACAAACTGTCCTTTCTTATTTGTACAGTATATAAACAGCACCTAGCATAATAAGACACTGATTTGACTGGGGTCTCAACCAACTGTGCAAATATTAGTACTTGTAATATTATAATACGAGGTCATTACGGTTAATACTGGGCCATCCCAAGATATCCCAGGGGGATACATCAAAGATGAATGTGCACAGGTACATTGTCTGTCCTTTTCTAGAATCTAAACGAGAAAGGTTTCAGACCACTTCTTGTCACTCCTAATATGAAAGTACAGGGTTACCCTCAAACATGTATTTAAATCAGAAGCATACAGTACTATGAAATGAACCATCAGGCCATCCATGAATTTGTTTTAACAATCCAACAACATCACCATTTCTCATTCATCCACTTAGCTTAATTTTCCTACCATCACTTTCATTGCTGAGGTTGTCTCTATTAAGCCATTTTTTGTGCATCATTAACTTTTAACCAGGCATCGATAGCTTTATTGTTTAAATTGCGTATGACTTTATTTAACGTCAGCATTTCTTCTGGCTCCTGACATGAAGTCACATTTTATAACTAATTAAATTGATCCCTGGGAAGCAAAAGCCACTAAACGGAATTATTCGTACCCAAGTGTCAATATATTAAATCAAAGGGCTAATGAGTTGGGTCACTGCTTCTTTTATCTGAAAGCTACTGCAGAATAGAATTCATACTAACCTCTGCTTTCTGCTTTAACAATCAATTTTATTTAAAGCAAATGTAACTAATTAATAAATTTTGATATAGCTGTAAATACATTTAAGCCAGTTTTTACCACTTGCACACATGTTAAGGTCACTTTTTTAGGTGGAAAAAATTGGTTTGTTGATATAAGCTGTCTAAAAGTGTATTTTTTGAACTCCCATGTGTAAAGAACATTACTGCTAGGTCATAGGAAGCTTCCAAAATGACCTAAAAGGTGTTTTGTAAGTAAACGCGTTTGAGAACTTTTCAGTTTTCAGCCATTTCTATTATAGGCGTAAATCAAGATGAAAATTTGCCTCTTGGAACTGACAATACCGCCTAACGAAAGTGATTAAGAAATGACTAAATTTGTCATGTCAGCTTTTCCTATAGCTCTTGCAGCTGCTGAGTAATATTTTGGATGCTTTTGCTATTTACATCTGGACACTACTTTTAAAATTCATCACCTAATAATTCATACCACTCACAGAATTAGTCATAGTTCAGCTTTCTTTGACAAAATGCTTGTAGATGGTTCGAGAAAGCTATCTTTACTGAAGTTGTCTTCAACTAATCTGTTTACGTCCAGATTGTTTAAAAATATATTCTGAAAATCTCTCATGCCTCAAAAACACATTTTACCGCTGATTTGTTTTGCTTGAGATCCAATCAGTTGCTCTTATTTTGTAACATTTGGAGAGTTCCATATAGGCAAGTGCACTTTGACGCTTACTAATATTTATAAGCTATTTATAAGCTATAATTGTGCTTGAAGTCAAAGGCTATTAAAAAGAAAAAAAAAACCCCAACAACAAAAAGGGGTTGAATGTCATTGCCTTGCTTTGCTTGTGCAGGGAAACAAGGATGGGTGGGAACACACCTTCTGGTAGTAGCACTCTCAGATCATGACCTTGCGCCAACTCCTGCGAGCATGCAAGAAGGCAGAGGGCAGAATGGAGAGTCTTGGCTGACCCAACCAACTAATTTTTTGATGCGGCTTGCCAGACACATAAGGAGATCAGAAAAGAGGGTGAAATAACACTTTCTCTCATTCATTCATCCTCTTCCCCACAGCAAACAGGAGCAGAAAAGGAATGTGACTGAGTCACCACCAGCTCCCTAATCTACATCTAGGGCTGCACCCCTTACGCAAAACAAACTGTAAAATTATAAACTGGTTTAAAAGAAATATCTGAGCAACCATTGAAAGCAAGGCTGTGATTGTTCACTTTAAACTAATGGTTATTTTAACACATAATGGTGAATTAAAAATAGGATGGCAGCAATGTCCCTCTAAACCTCGGTTTTGTTGTTTTACCACTAAGATCAAATGCAACAGAAGGAACACCACAGATGTTTTTAAAAAATGCATGTTCTTGTACCCACACATCATTTGCTTTTTCAAACGGTAAATTAGGGGTTTTCGGCGGGCACAGTGGTTCCCTTATAAAACAACTTTAAATAGTCACTTTTATCCATTTATAAATGGATATGCTTTGGAGGGTCAAGTATGTGCTGTTGTTTCACACCACAAATGTTTTCTTTCGTTTCCAATGGTTAAATGTCATGAGAGCGCTTGACCCCACTACAGAACATCATTCAGTATCTGGGGGAAACCACAAATATGGCTGTACCTGTGGCTGGCATGAGATCATTTAAAAATAAAAGATCATTTCAAAAGTGGGTTTGGTAATAGTGAGACATTTGCACCTACAAATGTTGATTAAATATGGACTGTCTTAATATATATTCTGTAGTCTTTATTCTTCTCTAATGCATTCTTTTTTTTCAAACACATAAAATGCTCAGAGCTATAGCAACACTACCTTGTAGTTAGATTAAACTATGGGATACCATGACTGGTCATTGAATATATGTAGATATTTTTCCTCCCATTTAGACTCCTCAGAAAAAAAAGAATCATTTTGATACAAATGGGGATGTTCTACACAGTATTCATGTCTTTGGGAGAAAGAAAGAGTAATGCCTTTAAAGAAAGACTCAAAACACAACGATGCTACGACTCTGTCAGCCAAAGTTTCCTTGCAAAGCACAGAGGGGCTTTTGTGTAGAGAGTGTTTCAGAACCATGTTATAAAATTATGTTGTTGCCTGAGTTCACTGCAAACAAATTTCAGACATGATGCTGGAGATTCACTAGAAATAAATGCTTTAAGATTGACAACTTCAACAAGATCTGTCCATACTAGTCCAAAAATCATGCTGTAACTGCTAGCACCAGCTGCATTTAAAAATGGTTGAACACAGTTGAAACGAAAGAAGTAGTTTGATTTAGAAAAGGTTCAAATTCTCATCGATTACAATGGCAACAACTGTCAGCAAAACGTGTTCGGTACCTGAGGGGAGGAGAAGAAGAGAGCATTGTTTTCCCAAAGCAATATGGTTCACTGCACATTACCCAGCTAATGTCGTTCAACAGTGTTATAGTTAAATCATGGAGAAATCTGGTTTTTAAACTAAGCTACCTAGCAAAGATCCTGATGATATATTTGAGGTTCAATACTGCCCATGAGAAAACAAAACATGGGAATAATGTAAAATCTACCACTAAATATTTAGTATTGGCAGAATAGAATTGTTGGGAAACATATCTGTCATCACATTCAAAAATTGGTTTAGCTTATGGGTTTGGAGAGTTCTGCAAAAATAGAAAAGAATGGCCCTTACTAGGGATATTTCCAAATTCTTTTACATGCTGTCTTTCACCAGTGACTGCAAAATGATCTAATTCATTTATTTAAACACTGAACTTTTTTCTTTTTTTCTTTTTTAGAAATGAGCAGCCTGGAACATGTGATCAAGAAAGAAATTTAATTTCTGATTGTTTAAAAACAAAATCACTCTCTTTTTATCTGAGCTCTTCAGTTTGGGGGAGAAAAAAGGTATAAATACTAGTGCCAAATAACTCACACTTTGGGTGTCAGTATTAGAAAACATTATTCAGGATCACAAGTCCATAAGGGAATTGGAGATACACACATAAAATCCAGTTACCACACCACCAGTTGTTTTTTGGGGAGAAAAGTGGGAAGGGAGGGTTTGCAGATGTTAAATGCAAGCACACACATTAATAACCATTAAAATGGAAAAAGAATTGCTCACTAACATGCTAATGCCAATACTTTAAAAGAATTTTTCCCCTAGTTTTTGCCAGTGATTTCACTGTTATGCCATTGCTGTTACTATACTCCAGTGGAAAGTGATTTGTTGATATCCCCTTAGGTCATTCCAAGCTGTATGGAGCCTACAGCAATTAGCTGCTCATGTTTCTGTCAGTTTTCTGGTGCTAGACCTTCCTTTTCAGGAGGGTTTTTTTTTTTCCCCTCCTCTTCATTTTTACTAGATGCTTGCGGTTCTCTTGCTCTGAGTTATACAGATAACAATTAAGCTGAAATGCTCGAGATCAATGTAGTATTCTTTGTACTCTACAGTTAGCACAACAATTTCTGAAGGCATCTAATATTCTGCATGAAGACAGGCAGAGAAAATGTGGTAAAAAACGTGAACTATTTATGCAAATTTTTATGATTTATCTTGGCAATTTTTTGCATATGATTTTCTCTAAATGTGAGCTCTCAGTTGCCTACATATACGGACACAACTAGCCTACGTGTGAATTTCCAAACTGTTGTTACATTCAAAATTGTTGATGCAAAACACAAAAGGACAGAATATCATGATCTCTTCGCTCCTTTGGAATCTATATTTTAAATTCTGCATATCTATATATTTGTGTGCATCTATATTCTTTTCTCACCAAATTTAATAAAACCAGTATTTTATTACGATTTCTTAAAAACGAACAAACTTTCGGGATCCACATGTTTTAGGTGCAATAAAATGGAGGTGCAAATTTTTTAACCTAAACAATTTGGTACCTCATTTGCAGGTGTACTTTGGGATTAGATGTCTAAATGATTTCAACTTCACCTGAAAATAAATGGTTGGAATAAATTGCTCCTGCCATAAATTGCACCCGGCAAGTTGGTGGAGTAAAACCAGGCCAGTCTGAGAAGTATCAGGACCTTAAAATATGTCAGTAAGATGCTCAAGATATTTTAATAATATTTAGAAAGCAATAATTGCATTGGATTTCTGCGGCAAGTTGAACATATATCTTTCTGAAATACACATAATAGTTATCTTAGATGAAATTTATTTTCAACCATTCCATAAATGAAAAGAAGGATAATTAAAAAGCAGAGCTCTAGGAAACTTGGTGATTTCATTTTGCAAGGATTTGTACAACCACTTCTTTATTTTTGTGTTGAATTACTCAAAGCGAAGCAACAGCTAGCTGATCCAAAGTCAGAAATCGTGCCAGCCCCACCTGAAAGCCAGTTTGTGGACATTTACATACATTCTAGTTACGTTTGAAGCATGTGAATTAATCTTGCTGAGGGTGAAATTAAAAGAACTCCAGCAACAGATTAGTATTACTGGTTGAAAGAGTAGTAGTGATAAAATACTTCTCAAGTACTACAGAAAATATAGAAAAGAACTGAAGGCTTAGAAACACTCACTAACAGACACAATTTGGGATTTTGCTAGTGCAAACAGGCATGCAAACAATTTTTCCAGGCCACTTTCCAAAAGCCTCTGAGAATACAGCCTTAAGTGAGTATAGTTTTTCATGAAGGATACCAAACTGACAGCCTAAGAGCTGGAAAACTTAAAGGCAGGTAGACAGTAAAAATACTATTGCTAGTGAAAAAATATAAATAAATGAACCAGTGATACTAAAAATTAAATGAACTGGTGATATCTCATCTCTATGTTTATCTATCTCTGTAGCATATGGCTTTTGTACTTTGCATGAATCACAATGAAGCATCAAACCCAAAAGTCAAGAGGCAAGTTTGCTATATACTTAAAAAGAATTCACAAAAATGACTCTCTTTCTGCCAACTGCTCCCATTCAAAGGCCTGAATGAACAGGCTTTATAAATATGGGGTACTCATGGAAGCCTGCATAGCCAAGTATGCCTGCAACCAGATATTTCCTATGTGAATAACTAGACAGGGAATTTTCAAAGGCTTGTAGTAAGCAGTTTCAGCAGCAAATTCTCTCAGCCCTTAGTCACATGTTCCTTAAAAGGAAATCATTAGCAATCTAAAAACTCCCTTTCTTTAGTGTTTTCCAGTGTATGCTCAGTGTACTGAGACACTCTGTAAGTGATATTAACCTATGCCTGAAACAGCAACCAATGAGTTTATACTGTCCTATAAAATACCATATACGTACACTGAAGATACATTATGTACCTAGCATGTTCCCCAGCTCATATCTTCCACGTCATTCAGACCCTACTTAATAGATGAATAAAGCCACATTCTAAAACTTTTAAAAGTGGTCTTCTGAGCCAAGCACTCAGACTCAGGTTATCTGCGTGCAATTCCCAACTCCACCCAGGCTTCCTGTGAGACTCTAAGCAAGTCACTTAAGTGTCTGAGTTTCTTGCCTGTAAAAAAGGATAAATAAAACTTCCTTTCTACAACCCTTCTTTTGAGTCTTATCTAGCCAGACTTTTCAATTCTTTAGAGAGAGGGACATCCCTTGCTTCCCAGAAGCAATCATGACTGAAGAGTCTAAGGTCATTCATAGCATGACAAAACCTCCAACACATTGAACGGGGTTGACTCTACTCCAATACCATTCCAATAGCCTCAGTTCAGCTCTATCAATGCCTTGCAATTAATTGTGGTCAATAGCTGATATTTCAAGGGGAAAAATAAAATCCAGGAAAGTATGGATGGCTTTTTGCTAAGTCTTTAAACAAAAGGATTATGTGTTTTAAAAGGAATTCAATTGCTAATTTTAGCAGTGAACTGAACTCTATTTCCCATATTTCCTATCCGATTGCTCAGATTTTTAAGGATATTGAACAAAAATCTCAAACCTTTGTTTTTGTGTCTATGTCCTTTCACTGGTACCCATTTGCTACAAATAACCAGCAACACCAGAACTATACATGTTGATAAACTGTATTTTTAATCTTGTTTTTCTGGTGACATGTAGAAACCATATGAATCTCTCTCTCTCTCTCTCTCGTGGTTTATATTGTCACTAGTTATCCCTGATAAAAGCACGGTCCGTTGTAATACAGCTGGGTAGAGTTTAAGCAGTGTGTATGTATGAAAGCAATAGAATGTGAGTAGATGTGCTGTTATACCACCCAGGATACCCAGGGTATCTGGTAGAACTAAACTGCTGGAATTTGGGGGTGATTGTATAAATTGGTTGTAGCTATTTTTTAAATTCAAGAAATAAATGATGTAATAAAACTATTTTAAAATGAAAGAGCATTATCAACAGATCTTTTCAGAACATCTCCACTTCATAGAGATTTCAGTTTCTTCAATATGATACTTAGATATTTGATTACACTTTTGATTTTCAAAGTGCTTTTAAACAATGAATGAATTAAATGACTGCGCAATAACCATCTTTTCTATAACCATGGCTATGAGTATTAACCTGATATTATTGCATGTGCAAAAGTGGCCTTTCTTAACAGCAAGTAAGAAATGAGAAGAATGGAAAGAAGAAAACAAAGGAAAAAGGGCAGAATGAACTAATGGACAGAGGAAAGATTTCTCAAAGACATCCAGCGTAGACAGAGATTTGTCAAGCTTGTGTATCTATTTCCACCTTTGCACTGTATCTATGTATGTATCATGTAAATTTCTCACACTACTTTACCTAAAATTCGCCTCCTATTAATTATATAATTAGTCAGAAGAAATTCATGTTCTTGTAACCATGTAAGACTAGAACTACTCCCCATTAAAAATTTCTGTCAGCATAAAGGAATGACCTATATAAATACTGTATTTTTATTATTCTGAACTTTCTTCATTTTTCCAGTTTTTCCCACCACTCTACTTAATATTTCTGCATGGTTTTTTTGCCAAAACAAATTCAATATCTTTGATGGTATGATGTGTGTATAATCCACTTGTGATTTTTCAGTTAAAGAAGCTATCCCAAACTCAAGGGTGTTAAAACTTTTTCTACTTCTACTCCATATTTTCACTTATACCCCTGTGCATTCGCATATGCATTTTAAATACTTCTCTAAAACACCAGTAATCCCTCTTTGAAGTACCGAATGGAAACCAAAAGATCAGACTTTTTCAGTTCATGACTTTTGTATCACTACAGGAAGGACTCTGAGATCATACTTTGACAGAAATTTCCCTCGTCTTCCAGTCTTGAATTGTTTTCTGCAGCAAAATTTATTCCAAGTAGGCAGATTTCTTTTGGAGCTGCTATCAGGTCACAGTTCACAGATCAACTGATGGCAGTGAATATCTCCACTCCCTGTTTGCTACCGGAATACAAACTGTTAAAATAATGAGTGACACAAGAAGTTTCACAAGTTCAAGGGCAAATACAGCCCAATGGATTTGTGACTTCCAGGCATTTGACTTCACTGTCTACTGAGGTGAAAGCTTCAGCTGAAGCTTTTCCTGTGGTTAGGTTATATATATATATAAGGACTCTGCCCATTTGGGATTCTCTCATTCAACAACAAACTGTCACACAGCAACTTTTCACGTAAAGGTAGAGGTAAGAAACCGAACCTGTCTGAAGGAGTCTGGAAAAAAATCCCTCACCTCAGTCTAGCTGTCTGCCTTCACAAAGATTGTGGGAACTGAGTTTTCTTTGAAATGTCTACCTTTCTATCAAATTCAGCTGAAATCAACCAACAGGCTGAAAAGTTAGTGGTGTGCACACCTTCACGCACACAAGACAGAGTTGCATAAAGCTCATTTCCAGAGGCAATCAGGCTAACAATACAAGTCCAATATCCTCCTTTTCTACTAAAATTGGAAAACTGACAGCTCGCGAAAGTGAAGCTTTTTTGCTGTTGTTGCTGCCTCCTACAACAAGGTCTTTTCATGGTACTGACTATAATGCTACAGACAACATTTGAAACAACAAATTTCACGAGGAAAAAGATTACAGCTCCTACAATCATAAAGTCCGTTTTATAGTGCAGCTTGCACAATGCAACACCTCGCTCCTCAAAGTGGAAGGTCTTCCTGCCCCAGTGCTCCCTCCTCAACCCCTCTCCTTTCTCCTCCCACGCTTGTTCTCTTGCCAGCTCTGGTGCCTCTTTCTCTGTGAACCTGTTATAGCTACTGATCTCTTCACTTTCTTTGGGGATGAATGGAGATTTCAGGAACTGTAGGGCTTCCTGTCGTATTGAAAGATGGTTCTGATCTGTGAAGTATCAGTCCAGGAGCCACGGAAAATGTAAGACATGATAAATGAGTGAGTGCTGGGTAAAACAGTATCATACTATTTTAAGTCAGGCCTTGTTTAAATATGAGGATTAAGATGTCCTGCTGTGCCTCTGTAAGACTGAACCTGTGTTCACGTGTTTCTTACACAGTCCTGGATTCAGAATGCATCCAAACCAAGTCTGGAGACCAAGTCAGGAGGAGACTGGGCTCTGCTCCACTCCTCTCACATCTAGGTCTGCCTTCCAAGAAAAGCCCGAGGAGCTGAGCAGGATGGAGGCCATGGTGCACACCAATGCGTTTCCCTCGGGGGGTAACACCACCACCAGGCTGTGGGGACACTTGCAGTTTAGGCACAGAGATGGGATATAAATCCTGAAACAGGACTGGGAGGCACATAAATTCAGCCAACAAGAGAGAGTCTAGAACTAGCGGCCCAAGAGAAAAAGCAAGTGGCTTCCTCTGAGGGTTACAACATAGCTTCTAAGTTCCTTTCAAGATGTTGTGTCCTTTGAAGCATCATAAAAATTAAAACAGATAGATCCCCCAGTCATTCCTCATATACACCACACTTTTCTCCTCTAGTACTTCTGGCTAGGAAGTTTGCACAGCTTCCCTAGTACCAAGATCATTGAATGCAGGTGAGTCGTTATGAGGAACCAGACTGATGTGGTTATACAACTAGGAAGCCTTTTACGTTAGAAATAAGATTGATCATAAACTATCAATGAACACATGGGGAAAAAAAGTACGAACTGTCAAGAGAAAATTATGGGCCAGAGTCAAAAATCAATAGTGATGTATTTGACAAAGTGCCAGACTTTGTCCAGACCCAGGTTATGCTTCTTTCCCAAGATACACAAAAATAGCTCGGTGTATTTTAAGGCTAATTGTTTCTAGCTGTGAATTACTGAAGAATAATTTGAAATTTGTGGATTAAATGTGGAGGCTACAGATCTCTCTCAAACCCTCTTACTTTAGTGATACCCTAATGAAATGAAAGCACTTCTGTTGCTGGTATGTTGGTTAGAACACTCGCTCCCAGAGTATGGAGCAATATGAAAAGGAATAAATGAGGAGAAACTTATTTTCAAAAAATATAATTTAAGTTCCCAATGCATCCAAACCTTAATTGTTTTAGTGGGTTCCACAAATCTAACTTAGATAGGACTATTGTCAACAAATTCATAGTATTGCCACCAGAAGTTCAGAAAGCGTTAGTTTCACAAAACTTCCTGTGCATAAAATGGAAAACATTTTAGCTGAGCCTCAGCAGTGCAAAGATAACAAAGGGAAGAACCTGAGAGCTACAGCAGGTGACAGATTAGCTGTTTCTTTAGAGTAAAATCTCACATTAAGATCTGCCTTCAAATTGTGCAGCATATGCAAAGCAAATCATTGAAACTTCAGACAAAATTCTAACTGGCGAATTTGCAGAAAATATGTAGGGTAAGATGAAATGTATCACCCAAAATGAAATCTTTTCCATTCTGTTTCCCCTGACATGTGCAGACCCTCTGCAAGAAGGAAAGAAGACAGTATTTTGGTCAGTACCCAAGGCTCTGTTTCCATGCGTGCGTATCCACAACAAGTAGTTTGGTAAGCAGTGTAATTTAGGAATGCTTGTTTCCCATGCTTTTGCATGAGATGCAAACTCAGAGTTTTGCTTCTCTGCTGTCTATTAAAGCATAAGCTCAGATCAAAACTTCTCCTGAAGTTAGAACATTTTAACGTCTCTTTCCCAAGTGCATTCTTCAAGTTCTAATATGGGGAGAGATTAAACTAAAGCCTTTACTTCTAGGGCAACCTAAAAGGGTTTGTCAAGGCCACTAACCTTCACGAGACCTAAATTAATGCAATACTGTCGTGGTTTAACCCCAGCCAGCAGCTAAGCACCACGCAGCCGCTCATTCACTCCCACCCCCCCCCAGTGGGATGGGGGAGAAAATCGGGAAAAGAAGTAAAACTCATGGGTTGAGATAAGAACAGTTTAATAGAATATAAAAAGAAGAAACTAATAATGAAAATGATAACACTAATGAATTGACAGCAGTAATGATAAAAGGATTGGAATATACAAATGATGCGCAGTGCAATTGCTCACCCCCCGCCAATCGATGCTCAGTTAATCCCCGAGCAGCGATCCCCACACCGCCGCCCCCACTCCCCCCAGTTTATATACTGGGCATGACGTCACATGGTGTGGAATATCCTGTTGGCCAGTTTGGGTCAGCTGCCCTGGCTGTGTCCTGTGCCAACTCCTTGTGCCCCTCCAGCTTTCTCACTGGCTGGGCATGAGAAGCTGAAAAATCCGTGACTTTAGACTAAACACTACTTAGCAACAACTGAAAACATCAGTGTTATCAACATTCTTCACATACTGAACTCAAAACATAGCGCTCTACCAGCTACTAGGAAGACAATTAACTCTATCCCAGCTGAAACCAGGACAAATACCTTTTAGGTTTCTTCCTATATCTCAAACATGGTTACCTAATTACCTAATGTGTCCCAAAACTATTCAGATGGAATTCTGATAGATGGACTGGCAGCACAGTTATTTAAAAGTCCTTTCCTTAGGAAATCAGGGTAAAAAAAGTTTTGGTTTTGAGGGTTGGTTGGTTGGGTTTTTTTCTTTAAAACTGAGTGCTATGACAAACACAGGAAACAGGTAGGCTGACTCTCTGAAATTTGCATTTATTACTACCATTTTATGAAAATAAGCTGCAAAATAGTAATAAACATCCCACAAGACAAAGGCAGCTGTTTGTAAATACAGAAAAATATCCAAGAAGTGGGAAGGAGAAGGGTAACACTGAGTCAAAGCATTCAGGTAGTGAGAATGTGAGAGAGAAATGTTGATTATTCCTTCTTTCTTCAGTAGACTGATACGCTACTTTTACATGATTAACATTTCATTCTGGTAACCAGACAACAATGCAGCAAAGGAATAAAAGTTCATTCTTAGCTGGAAACAGTGAGCATGAGTTCATCTTCTTTTTTTCTATTGTAAAAAAGGCTAAGTTAAGTACTGTGGAGCCATGGCTTTAATACTCTCCACAGCTCTTCACAAAAGCCTCAGTGAAATCTGGGTCCTGTCATAGCATGACAAGAAGATAATCTGTGTGGGACCTTCCTTTCTGATTAGGAGGTGCTTTCTCTTAATCAGATGGAAAGAAAGTCTCTTGGTAAGGAACCCCTCCTCTTCCAGAAAGTGGAAACAAATCTTTAGAGAAAGGCTTAGTCAGAATCTGCATGGAATCCAGGTTAAACCATTTTCCCTGGGCCTTACAACACTACCAAATGCCCCTGCATATATGTAGCTCCTTAACTTCATCCAAAGCAGAGTTTTAATCCAGGCAAGATTTCAACCTGCAATATAGGCCTTTGTAGCATTAACATCTGAATGTTCCTGGAAGCTGCAGTTCATCAAGTGTTATATACTTTGTCATCTCTAGGGAGAAAGGAAATAAATGGGTGACTCTAAGCCTTGACAGCTGTAAATCTATTACGAGAATGAAGGCAGATGTGCTGTTTCTATTCTGTGGAGTTATTCCTCATTTGCACAGAGGTAAGTAGGATCCAGGTCAGGTTTATTACTTCTATCCAATTAGAATTCCTTTATTTATTGAAAAGAAATATAAGTTGATTTATTTAATAATGACTTTAAAAAAACCCAAACCTCTTAATAAATCCTAAGGAAGCTTTGCACTCCTTCCTATTACTATTATTCCCTTCTTCAGCATGAAAAAGCAAAGCCTTGAAAGGAAAGAGTAGATAAACCAAGAGTCCTACATCCTATTCCAGTGATCCATCATCTATTCCATTCTTCTCAGAAGGAAAGAATGGATATTTTTCATTTAAAATAATACCTTTAAAATCTTTAATTCCTCATACTGCTAGAGCATTGTCTACTGAGGGATTATTTAAAACATTTAAAAGTTTGCAACTAGTTTCATTCTTAGCATTCTGCAACCTGTATTTTGTACAGTCACCATCTTTCTACATGTACAATGGAAGCTCAAAGAACAAAACCTGATTACTTGCTCTGTTAATTCTATGAGGATACCTGTTTATGTTGCCTAGATTATGTAATGGATCAGAAATACTGAAATTAGAAAAAAATTATTTCCCTAATATTTTTTGAATTACAACTTTTTAAATGTAGATCTGAGAGACTATAAGCTTCACCTGAAATTTCCAAAACAATTCTGGCATTATAATCATTATATGGGAAATATAATAATATCATATCATATCATATCTTGGTTCTAAAGGTGGCCACTTGAAGTAAAACTTTAAAATAGGGTTATCATACAAAAATTACACAGCAAAGAAACCATGCAAGGAAAGACAAAAAATTCCTTAATTTACCATCCTAGCCTTCGAAAGATTAAGTCTTGCTTCCAAAGCTAAATGTATAACTTGATGAAGAAAACAGCCAAATTTGCTTGGTTCAGTTTGATTTGAGACTGCCTGAATATCAACCTACAACACTGTTACAAAAAAAACAGTACAAAACAAAATAAAAACCCAACACACAAAAAAACATAAAATACGTATGAAGGATCCGATTCAAAAGAACCTATCTGTAACATTGGACAGTGAGTAATCTCACAAAGATTTCATAGGACCTGTGCCAAAGGGGTAACATCTAATATTACCTCTACAAACTCTCTATATAATGTTGGAAGCAGCACTCCATTAGATGCTCCAGTTCCAATTTTTCTAAATTTTATCCCTTTCACGTTCAAAGGCTCATCCCAATCTACTGAGGTCATGCCATAGTTACTACTGTCGTCTCAGTTTTCACAAATGTACATGCACCGTGTCCTGAGCACAGGCTACAAGCTTTGATGCCCCCTGCCCCAAAGCCTCCTCCTATGCTGTGTTGAAGCCTGTTCAGCCCATGACCCCACAGAGCAATGGGAGAACACTTTTTCCCATCTGTTTGGGTTCTGATTTTAAGAGGATCAGTACGTTCTGATCGAGAAGAATCAAATGGGCTGCCTGTTTCACAAGTTTCCTGTTTGTTTCAGAATAGGAAATAAGCCCAAAACCACGCAGTATTTCTTGACAAAGTGGTTTGCTAATGGTGACCACAACATTTTCTAACCTGTTGCACTGGAGTGGCTCATCTTTCTCTCAAGCTAACAACAGAGTCTGGCAACAATGTCCAAAGAAAATAACTGTTTTCCATACTTAAAAAAAAAATTACATCACTCTGTCAAATGATTGGCCTGTTCTCCACAGAGAATGCCAACTGCCAGTAACACTGGAGTGACCTAAGGCCCACATCAGAAAAGGTGGGGGGGGGAAGTCCTACTTCTTGTATGGAGTAGCATCACTAGACTACTTGAAAGGTACCATAAAGGTCTGCTGGGTCTAAACACATATTTAAATATGTAGTGAGAGCCTTATAAAAAGCATACCACACCAGACATGTAATTGAGTAAAATTAATATGCCTTACATATGCTGAATCATTTATCTGGACCATATTAATTATCATATTTACATGAATGCAGTAAGCATTCCTACTCTTACTACTACATGTGAGACAAGGAAAGACTGAGAAAGAAGAGGAAGACATTGGAGAAGCAATTTCTCTGCACCTTTTGGAAAAAAATCTTTCCATGAGCTTAAGAGCTGATGATTTTCATTGCAGGCCCGAAATAAAATGAACACACTTCTTATTTTGGGTCAGTGGAACCTTTAAAATGGCTATTTCACAAAGAGAAATAACACCTTTGTAATTTTAATGTATGTTTATGTAAAACGAAAGTGGCAGTTCCATGTTAATAAACCTTTCTTAGGGGGAAAAAAAAAAAAAAAAAAATCAGTTGCTGAACTATGGTGAGTAATTAGCCCCTTAGCATCCCCTTTCTCCAGCAATGCTTCCTCCTGAGCTGGCTCTTTTAAATAGCTCCAGTCCTGGCTGCCTTTGTTGAGCTTGGAAATTGTGCACATATGAGAGAAATTAAGCCCTCATTTAACAGGGACACATGCCTGTCAAGTCCAGAGGAACAAAGGCTGGTCCCTGGGGGCTACTCAGCTCCCTGAGGCTGCCACTCATTCTGTTAGCAATGCTTACCCTTTACAGATTGTGTATAAAACTCAATAAATCATTTCATCTGCTCTGGTTAATATACACATGAGCCTGGGACTTTCTTCAAAGTATTTTTTTCTTTTGCTTGCAACTCCATTCATTCATTAAGAGGTGACCTATGTTTGCTAGAGTGTAGCCAGGTTTTTACCTTTATGTAATAACATTAATGTCTGTGAAGTAAACCTGAAACATTTACTGTCAGAAATAAAGACATTTGATGCTACATCTATTTCACACAGGAAATGTTTTATTACTCTTTAACGGTCAATAATCATCAGTGTCTATTGTATAAATTACTAGTATATTCTGTTCCTCCTAAAGTTACATCTGAAATGTATGCATATTTCAACTGATACTAAAACAACAGGGTAAATAAAATGACAGATGTGTAGCCTTGCCTAGGAAGAGGGTCTTTTCTCAATTAAAACAAACCAAACAGGAAAGTAATATAATGAGGAAATCATTTTAGTTTTGTTCTTTACAAAGTGTTGTCACAAAGACACATCTATACTATCCTGGATAAAACAAAAGAAAAAAGACTGTGATGATTAATAAATAAATAAATAAATAACTGCACAAAGTGATGACTGAAGTAAATACATGCAAGACAAAAATATTCATACACAGTATAACAGCTACCTCCGAGCGCTCTATGGTGGATGGGCACAATTATCTCCAAATATAAATGCACACACCGAGCAGAGGAATATTTTACAGTGAATAAAAAAAACCAAAATGAAATGCTGTCATTTCCACGTGAGCTCTTTTTGTTTTTAAAAAGAGGGCCTAATTCTGTACTTCTAGTATTAGACTGACAGAAGTGGAGAGAACATGAACACCAGCTGAGGAAATGGCACCCTGCACTGCAATCAATGAAGCAAAACTCCCACTAAGTTGAGCATGAGTTTTTCCCTATACTTGAGTATAGGCTTAAGTCCATGAAGACAAGTTAGTGGTGTAGAATAAAAACAAATTAAAGTGCAGAGCTGTATCTTCTTTCCCTGAAATGGTGAAAGCAATATTTCAGTGCCTGCTATTAACAGGGATCTTTTTTTGTTTTGTCCACTCCGCAATTTTTAACTAACACATTGAAAGCGTGCCATTTCTCAAGCAACAATATTACGCTTCACATTTAAAACCACAAAATAAAGAGGGCTGACTGTTCTGACAGCTTTAATCCTGATGATACTGGGAGCCCCAAGTAAAAAGTAACTGGTACAGCATGGAGTTTTCCCTGCTCAGCAGGCAGAGAAAAAGCAGTTCTGGATTTGATAAGTAAAACCAGATATAGTTGATGGTTATATGCTAAAGCCTTGCAATTAATGGGAAACATCAATGGTCCAATGAACTTGCACATCAGTGGGGCCTTTTGAGAAGGCCTTTTCTCCCATCTTGTTAAAAACTCATCTACTGTACAACAGTCATGAATTTTTTTGTGTGCGAATTGCACGTGCTCCACTGTTATCAAAGGGGAAAAGAGGTAAGATATCAAGACTCCAGGTCCCATTTATATATTTTAAATCCCTGCCTGTTGTTATTATTGATATTTTCACTGCAAATTTGTGTCAATGTAGCAATGAAAAGCACCTCACAGGATCATGCCCTCAATATGAAGTGCTTTACAAATAAGAAGATGTGGCCCCTTGTCCTGAAAGTTCTGACAGTCAGAAGAAACTATTGTAATAGTAGTTCATCCTAGTTAAAAACAGCAACCACAGTTAAAAAACGTCCAGCCTTAGACTATAATCAAAGGCTAGAATTCAGTGTATATTAAACCCAAGATATTAACAAATAATTACCTTGTAAAAACAAATTCCTATAATGAAAACATGATGCTATTATACCATGCCCCTGCAATTCTAAAAGTGACAGAAATGCAATAAATAACCTATTTTTTAGGAATAAAAAACTGTACAATGCAATGCACATCTCTACATTGTTCAACTTAATAGGGATCTACAGCTTCTCCTCCACCATATATACAGAAAATGCATTTCTGAATAATTAACTGATCAGAAATCAAAAAGGTAAGAGACTGGGTCTGCTATGCCGTTGTAACAGTCAGGAAGGATCCTGTAATTATAAGTAAATTAAAAGTAAGCCATTATCAGTAAAAATGAGTTTGTCATAAAAGTAGTTGTCATTCTGGAAAGAGTCTTGACTAAACCTAATTTGTGCGAGTAAGGATTGCATCCAAATTCAAATCCCGGGTCCAAAAGTCACAAAACAAAGGAAAGACTTTCATTTCAGCAGGACTTGGTTCATTCCTCAATACCTGTACTGGATTTACCTGGTTAACAGAAGATCTCTTTCTAGACTAGGCCATAAGCAAGCATTACCCGGGCTGGTTTTTTCCCCTTGAGCAAAAATTATCAGAAATTCTGAACCACTTTATCCACCTACTCTTTACAGATCAAAATGCAAAAAGTTGCCATGAAAACAAGGGAGAATATGCAAAGGTGTTATATGCTATGTATGCCACTGACATAACACTTTAATAGGATATGCTGTAATTTCCTGCAATTAATATCTTAGCAGAGCTATAAAGGCTTTTTTCCAAAATTATACCATTGCGTTTACAACACTAAAATTAATGTTGTGTCAACCTTTCCATTATAAGCCCCCTTTTTCAGAGGTTTATAACTTGGCTGTAAAAATATATTCTGGCCTAAAATGTGGCATGCAAGATCTCCATTTAGAAGCAGCCATTTTGATTAAATAAAAAACATTATTTAACGGCTGTTTCAAGTAAGTCTTTTGAATGCCCTACAAAATGTGCAAGGGATCACCAAGTAATCTAGGCATTCTTGAACAAGAAATTAGTTTCTCTCCACAATAAGCCACTGTTCAAAGGATGTTTCACAGCCATGGAAGTTGCTCCACATCTGTAAGGAAAATATGTGGATTTAGGAAACTACAGACTTCTTCAGTGAGGGCAGTCTCTCCACTTGCCTCTTTCTGTGTGACAATGGCTATACTTCTGGTCAGCAGCTCGACCACATGGGACACTCAAGCTAGCCGAAATGGTTTTCATTTGAGGCAGGGGAGTGTGTGAGAGGAACGAACAAAGATTTTTCTGTCTGGCTGAAGTGGATTCACTCTGGCTAAAAGCTCCATCACAGTAAATGAAGGCAAGTGATAAGCTGACAGAAAGTCATGATAGAAAAGATGATCGAGACGTTAGAGAACACCCTATGAATTCTGAAACCACAGATTTCAGGCCTGTCAAATTTCATGTAAGAACAGGATCAAGTCACTTAGGAAATTTAACTTAGGTGCTTAAATTAGGAACCTCGTTGTCTAATCAACAGAAGGTAATTCACAGCACCTGGACTGCTTTATATATGGAGCCAAAAGTCCTAATTCAGTCACCCAAATTAGATATCTAAAATTAGATGCCCCCAAATATCTATATGCTTTTTATTCTGCCTCAAAAGAGTGTTGTGAGGATAATACACTTCAGCTTATGAGACACTCAGATATGCAGTTACAGAGGAGATGAGTATCCTGAAAATACATCACCAATAAAATTCAATGAGATGGAAAAGGCAAAGCTAGAAATGTGATAGTAGACTTCTTCATACAAATCACCTGTTGTCAGAGCAAAAAACAAGTGCCATATCTCCTCCTCTGAGAAAAGTTTGTTTCTATGTTTATACTATATAAATTGCTTTGTCAAATAAGGAATCTCGGTCTGTGCTTAGGCTATTAGGCATACATTGCACCCTCAACTTGATTTTGTTACCTGTAGAAAGTACCCACACTACTCATTTAGCTACCTGATCTAGATTTTAAACTAACTATATGTTCCTCCAACTGGTTAATCTCTCATTTACAGAATAAAAATGACTAATACATTAGTTTCAAATGAAGTTCCCTAACTCAGAAGTGCCCTTCCATACTGTGGGGCGGTGATGTGCCTCAAGATGGACTTCACACTTCACCATCAACTGTGAATTTCTTTGCTTTTATTATTTGGTGTTACAACTTTAATGTTTTCTTAACATACTGTCATTTTGGGTGGGTGAATAGGATGAATTCAGCATTTCATAATGCATCATTGTATACTGTTTACATCATTTATTTTCTTTTTATTGAATGATTACAAACTCAATTTAAAATTAATAACATTTTGTGGGAGTTACTGCATGTGAATTAAGTGTGGTGATGTCAGTGCATCCCTCTGGAATTTAAAAGATGTTTCACTGTATTATATCATGTGCCGCACAGTATATCAATTTTTATTTCCCATCCCTCAAGTATGGAATGCACACTGTGTAACTTCTTAGATTCTCAATATAGACATAATTTACCCAAGCTGTGCAAATGCCCAACTTGCTGAAGATGATATATATGAGATTTATATAAAAGACTAGTTCTTTCAAACAAGCAGAAGTCTTGCATACAACACAAGCCACTATATTACCTAATTATTTGGGGAGAGGGGTTTCTAATGTAACAGACAAAAGGAAATAGGGCGTAAACTGCAGTCACAAATGAACTTTTCCTTACTTTAACAATGACTTTAAAATTAGGTAGGTAAATTCCAGGCAAGACCATTCACCTTTCCTTGAGAGCATTACTTTGACATTTTTGTGAGTGTCTGGATTAGCCAGGTGCATAAGACAGTGAATATTAGAAATATTCATTCACTTTACCTTTACATATATGCTACCAAATGTATACCAAATGTTACACTGCATCTGGTTTGCTCATTTAGTGGTTTGTACATACTACTACTTTCTTTATGTGAAATCATAACTCCTGAATGCATTCAGAGAGCAACGCACTTACTTCTTCCTTGCTGTCATGACATTAAATATGTTTAAAATAAGTTTCTATGCTCAAATTGATTCAGTAATACACTTGCATTCCGGAGCATTCCCACAATTACAACTAAAAAACATTTCAATTCTTTAGGTCAGGATTTAGTCCATCTGGTAAATTTAAGATTTTACTGTGAGATTTCAAAAAGTACTTTACAATTTATTTGCTAAATGCTTTTGGCCTTTTTATGTGGGGCTGCACTTCATCATTTTCCTCTGAATACCTGCTTCTGCAGACAGAAATTTTGACCTCTGATATCATCACATTCCAGTCTTGGCTGTATATCTGAATATCTCCATAAATCAAGTCATTTCAATACTAACATTTATTAACTATTTTCTTTATTCACTATCTCCTGATGAGTGTGTCAAATAGTGTGTTGTTCGGGTTTGGTTTTTTTTACATAAAAGTAATGCAAATCCTGATTGTTTTCCCTCTTGGCCATCCCATGGTTGTCAATCACAAAAATAATCACTGAAAAAGTAACTAATTATAAATGAAAGGCCAATATCTTAGGAAGTTTCTGTCAGTCCTGGGATGTGTTTCAATGTAACGCTGATGTAAGACCTGAAAAAGAGCTGGTATGCCCAAAAGGTTGCCCGTTTTTTCCAACTGCATCTATTTGTCTAATAAAACAAATTACATCTCCTAAAACCCCTGCTTCATTTATATCTTTGATATTCCAACCACAATACTAATATTCTAAGTCCTTCCTCATATGAGGTGCCCAGTTCTGCAAAGCCTGCTTACTTGAGTAACACTTCGATGTACAAGTCATCAAATACCGGCTATGTAAGTATTACTCAAGCAAATAAGACTTCACAGGATCAGCCCTGTTGGTAGGCTGCCAGTTGGCTCAATTTCTGCTCCCAGTTATCCATTTTAGTTTGTGCACATGCCACTTAGGAAGGAAACCGGTCTTCTGTGCTGGAGCAAACTGTGTTATTATTGCATTATTCCAAACATTGCAATATTGCAAAGATTACATGATGCAGGCTGACAGAGGGGGTAATGCAGGCCTGTACCACCAGAGGAGGAGCACCAAAGAGGTTCAGAGGGGCATAATCTCTGCCAAACTCTTTGGGAGCTAGACCAGGGTGCCTGCATCAGCAAGCACTGAGGCTGCCACAGCATGTCGCTCCACGCTAGGTTGGAAGGGGCAGACCACCAGCTGAGAGTGACCCCTGGGCAGCGGTACAGGTGGGCAACAAATATTTGCTTGATCCTCTGCTGTTATTCAGAGGCTGGTTATAATCTGCCCCTAAATTAACAGGGCTCAAATCTGAGGCCCTTCTGTAAGCAAAAGCTGTAGAACGAGTGTTTGGGCTCAATAGAATCAATGAGATTTTAGCCCCTGTCTTTGACGGAGGCACGGCTAAGAACGAGCCCTTAAGCCACTGGCGAGACTGCCACGCAGCACACCCAGAGCAAACGAAGCAGCAGTACTTGAACTGGGGAGTAGGGATGCCTGTGCCTTCCTGTCCAATTTTAAAACACACGTGGGAGAGGGAAAGTGGGAGGGCAGCTACTATCATTTTCTGCACCAACATGAGCCTGAGAAACAATGACATTTACTTTGGTTTAACTAATTTCCACACATCAGATCATGTTCGGCACCCGTGTGCCAAAGTCCTATTCTTCAAGTCTGTTGAAATACCACTTTCCGAAACATGTGTGCTAACATTTGGCCAACACCACCACAAGATCATTTTATTAACTTGTAGCTCATTTCATAGACTGCTGCTCATGTTGCTAACATATGCTATTCTACCATTTACTGCTCTATAATTAGAGAAGTCATATGAAAGAGATACACAAGGCTTAATTTTTGCATTAAATACAATTTGTTTAGACTCGGGTAGGAGAAATAAAGCTATTTAAAAGAAAAAAAACATATAGCGAATTAGAAAACTGCAAGACAGCTAATTTAACTCTTAGAAGGTCACAGTAAAAATTTTTAAAAACCCACCCCCCCACCTCAAGACTGCATACAGTTTTAAGGATTGTGTTAAGAGCCAAATCCAGAACTACTTTCTGCTTTACCAGGATAAATCTTGTTTCCAGAGTCTGAGGGCCTCAGGGGCAGAGCAGCTAGCACGATCTTTGCACATGGGGGACCAAGGTGCAAGACCAGAAGTTTACAAGTAGCACAGGAGGGGTGACCCTTTACCAATGTGTCTTTTTGCTTAGGCCACCATCATGTTGTCATGCCAAAGCATTTTTAGTATTGAAGAGGCTGAATAAAGCATAGGGACCATCGCCGGAATATTTATTAAAGCACGGGCTGCTCGGAGAAGGTAAGGATCCCGCATCCCTTCTCTTTCCACACAGCCAACAGAAAATTCCAGGCCAGCCAGCCACAAAGATGGCTTTTGTTGGAAAAAGTTGGCCTGTAATAGACCTTTTGCTTGGGTAATTATCAAACAAGGACGTTAGAACTCATTAACAAATCACTATGTAAGAATAAATAAAATACAAAACATTTGACTTTGATGTTTAACATATTTGCCTTTCCACCATTGGATCAGTTTCCATGTTCACTAAGCAAGTTCTGAGCTGGGCAGAAGCTGTGATGCCACGCCTATGGCAGAGCCCCATGAATTTGAATCACTGATTTAGCAGCCAGCTACAAGTTACAGGCACATAACAGCATTTCTCTCTTCCATGTGCACACAACTGCATTGCAGAAGAGAGTTAGACACAGACTTTTTTAATACTGAACTCTTTGGGGGAAAAAAAAAAAAAGAAAGAAGAAAAGATACCAATGACAGCTGGGAATCAATTCATAAGCAAACTGGAATTTAAGGGCAATGTATCTTTTCTACGGTAAATTAATAAACTGCAGCTATAGTTTATTAAGCCACCACAATAATTTACATTTTCTACTGCCATAATCTTGACTGTCTATAAATTACAGCAGTTTTACCTATTCTTTAATCCAGAAACATCATTATTAAAATGTTTGATGCAGGCTACAGTGCATCTATCATTACTTGTAAAAGTTAATTAGATTAGATAAAAGAAATAATTAGATTTGCATTTTTATCCTGGTTTTAAACTTCCAAAGAAGATCACAACAGTGTGCCTGTGGGCAATTAAAAACAGCATACAGCAGTGAAATATAAAGGCAAAAAAAGGTCTGTTTTTCCTGGCTAATTCATGATTGAAGATACAATTACAAAATATTTTAAGGGTTTGCTGAAGCTGGGGGCTATTCCTAGACTTCTAAGCTTTGTTTATAACTCTCGCTCTCTTTCAAGGGAGTATCTGATCTGTGTACCCTGCCAATAGAAGTATCAAATTGCTTTCAATGGCTTTACTTGGTCCTATTCAGAGCTTGCTGGAAGGGGATCAGTTTCATAATCAATAACAAAAAAAAAAAGAAAGAAAAGAAAAAAAGGTGGGGGAGAATATTCCCTGGTGCCGGAACAGTAGCATTGCAATTGCTTTTTGCTTGTCAATGCCAAACACAGTTTACAAAGAGAGACAACCTCAGAGAGCGTAACTGAACTGACAATAACTAGATTCCAGCTTGTGCATTTTCAGCAAGCTCATTGCAAGGAGCTTTAACCTGTCTCCAAAAGGCAATAAACTAAAGGTTCGGCTCTTAAAATTGGAGGTCAGTTACATACTTAATGATGAAGCATATCTTTAAATCTATTTCTACTATTATTATCCTAGCAAAAAATTAATTAACCAGGTCAGGGAGGCTATGAAGGCTAATGTGGAATGTAATTATTCCTGATCTTTAGACATGTGCTTCACATAAAGAGATAGTCCTTATTCAGCTCACCAGGTACCTGAATTGTCAGTAGTTAATCATGGATAAGAAGAGAGACTCATTGGTTCAGCCTCTTAAGTTTGAAGTATGATTCAAATGATTCATATTCAAGGACATTTTAAATAGTTGTAATTTTTATGTTACTATTCTTTTGTTTGTTTACTATCACAGTAATCATGTTCACTCTTTTTGACCGAAACAGAAAATGCAGGAACATTAATATGAAACTACAACAGCATGAACATATAGATTAAAACTAGAAAAAAATCACTATTAGGAATAATTTCTAGTGGCTGAATTAAAACAGAATACTTAGGAGAGCAGAGGAAGCCAGTTTTTCCACTCAATGGAAATCATACTGATTCAAAGAGAAAACGAAATGCTCTGGAATGGCACTGAGCATAGTGCAGAGGAATAAGGTGAAAGGAAGTGGACAAAAGCAGTTTGGATCAGCTGTCACTGTCATACGCATCGCAAGCTTTTGAGGAAAAGCTCAACACTCAGTGTCTCTTTTAAAGATTTCAGCCACGATTTAGGACTTGCCCTAAGGAAGCCTGCTCACCCGAGGAGGGAAGCCTCAAACTTCCATCCCTTAAATCCACACACCACCCTCCCCCACCCAGAGGGGAATCCTGGAGCAACATGCTCCAAGCATCTGTAGGATCCAACCCCCGTCCTCAGCTGGACATGGTGAGTTCAGAAGCAGTCCCCTAGCCTCATTCTGAAGGGACTGAATTCTGGCAACAAGGCACCGATTTCACTGGGATTTCAGGGCCTCATGCGGTTCTCAAGGTTGGAACTGCTCTAGAGATGCAAGCCTTCCCTTCTTCCAATGTAGTCTTATCTTCATGATGTACCACCACATTCGTCCTTTTAACAGCTTTTTCCCTTATGCCTAGAGGTTTTGGCTTTCACAGCACAGGCTAAGAGATATCCTTGAAATAGTCTCATTTTGTCCCTTCTACTTTAAGAGTTAATACTTTTTATTAAACAAAAAAGAAAGTTATTTAAAAAATCTGAATCAACCTGGAGACTGATCTGTGAGCTATTACTTGCCCTACAGTATTTTCTCAACTTTTTTTCCACTAAAAGCAATGATTTCTCTGCACAGCTTTGCAGAGAGAAGAACTTAATTTGGCATACTAGATTTCCTCCCATCTCTACGGATTCCTCTGTAGAGAAGTGTTTATGAACATCATGACCATTTGAGCTGAAAAGAAATAATACACTGCATTTATTTGACATTTTTCATTTAAGATTCTCAAAACATTATATTTTAATTGAGGAACAGGAAACAATTTGCCAAGTTTCAGATAATCAGAGACAGAACTGAGAACAACTCCAGAATCCCACTCCCTTTAGCAACAGACAAAACTGCTTTCCCCAACATGCACACCCTGAGAGTAACATTAGCTCCCCTTAGAAAACATGAGACGATTATGCAGAACATTTAATGACCTCAGTACTCTTGAAATACCTGTGTTGTTTTCATATGCTAAGCCTAGCTAATGTCCTCTTTGCTCATAGATTGTTGACAAAGTTTTAGATGTGTAACAAGTCTGGAGTAAGGTGCTCCAGTAAATGGTCTTAAAAAGAAAACAAAAACCCCCAACTAAATGAAATAAGGTGTTAAAATGATTAAATAAACCAATAGTATACAACACAATGTAAATAATAAATACCAAATAATGAAAAATCTTAGTAAATTAACCCAGTAGGTGGCCAGGGAAAGAGGTGTTTTATTTAATATGGATTATTTCCACTTTTATATGTGGTTGACAGAAATCTTGTAAGCCCCATCTAAAATCATTTCTAATTGTTTAAATGGTTAAATAAACAGGATGCACTTATTCCCAGAAATCATTGTTTAAGAATTAACACTGTACCTCAGAAGATGACAGTGGTACACTGTGTGTCTCGTGATGAAAACACTGCATCAGCAATGCCCCACTCCTGCCTCCTGGAGAACATACTGTACTTATTTCAAGTAGCTGTGCCACGAATAGGCCCCATGCCCAGATGGAACTGGCACCTCCGCTACTTATATTTTGTAATATCTTCAAAAACGGAGTGACAGGGAAGAGTACTATTGTTTTCCCTTGCATACAAAGTATAGATAAGAATCCACCACACCATTTTATGGAAGTAATCGCTGTTTCCTAAAAAGGGTTGCTCAAGAATGTCTTTAAACAAATGCACCTTCTTAATAAAATCAGGCAAGTTATTAGGGACACAGTTCCAAATTCTACCAAGCCCAAAACATAGAGAATGTAAACATTTATTAGAAAATTGTTTTTTCCCCTCAAGCCACAGAGAGCGTGATTCACCTCATCTCACTTCAGATCTGTACTCTATAGGCATTGGCATGTGTATCCTTTATAGTTAATGGAGAGAAACAGCCATTTTAGGGAACAATTAATTTGACGTATTTTAAACGTCTGCTTTAGGACAAGATGAATTGCATCCTAAAACCATTCACTCTGCTTGTCTCTGTTTGCTATAAAAACAATCTGGATTATTAATTGAGACAGAGTCTACACTGCAGTTATCTACTTTGGATATGATGAATTCCACCCAGAGTCACCAGTGTGACTTCAGTATCAGTACTGAGGTCTCCTGAGCATCCTGAGATGCCGGGAGGGGACCCGGGAGAACCGGCACAGCACCACATCTCTCACCTGCCTCCTGGTTTACTCCATCCCACCTATAGCCCTTAAGGAGCTACAGGTCTCAACAAACTGCACCACTCGTGATCAATTCAACCGCAACAAACCTATTACGAACTGCAGAGGCAACTTAGCAACTAACTTCTCCCCCAAGCAACTCCTGGCTAGCAAACTGTCACAGAATTAAGAAAGAACAAATAAACAAAGCACCATCACTTGGCTCACGAGCAAATTGACTATGTCAGCTGGTGTTTAGCCTAGGAAACAATCTCCTAGCAAACTTTTTTTCAGTAACCTCCTCGTAAGATCAATGTATGTTTGAGATGGCATCCGCCCAACATGCTTAGTGCTTCATACTGGAGTCTACAATGTTCCTTGGGCAATGAGATGCCCACTACCAATCTAGCTAACAAGCTGGGAGAGGAAACAGTCCTCACTGCCTCAAATACACTGATTAGATTAATGTAAATATAAAGATAAATAAAGAGGACAAACTACTGAGGAACTATGGAATAAGAGTAGCTTATATTGGGAAGAATTTTGAAACAAATATAAGGAAGGATCACCATGAAATAATTTAGCTCACGCGAACAGAACAATCATTAAAACACTTCTTTGCATATACATCTAGGAAAGGATGGGAAAGAAAACTTGTGGAGGGTTCAGCACTATGTAAGAGGAAAATTGGGAGTGAACAAGGAAATGAACCTGCAACCTATTCTAAGACTGCATTTCCCCAGAGTCAGTGGAAGGGTAAAGCTACTGGAAAGTATTGAGTGAACTGAAACATAAAGTACCTTTGAACTTTTTACTACAGAGCAGGATAATTCCCAGTAAAATATATCCACATTCTCCAAATAGGAACAAAAATTACCTGGGCATGATTCCTCTATCTGTGTCCTAATTTTTAAAGGAATTTGAAAATTAGAAATTTCTTATGCAAATAACTGTCCTGTTTAGCAGACTCAGCTATGTTTCAGTCTTAGCTTTTATGCCAAGTAAAGATTTTTTCCTATGATTCTTTGTTTTCAGAAGCCAGACTTGCAAATAACACCTAGAGAAGATGGATGTATTTTTTCCTTTTACTATTGTTACACCTCTTCCATCCTTTATGTACACCTAACATGAACAAGCAGTCTTCCAATAGGCAATGACGATAAAGGTTCTTTAAAATTCAATTGTGTCTCTCATCCCAGGTATCAACACGTTTATATATGTTAATTAACCTCCTTAAAGTGTAACCGAAACTGCATTACAATATTTGCAAAAGCATTTACAAGCATTCCTTTGGGATGAGGGAAGGAAAAACTTCAGTTTTGGCATCTAGTAACATGGCAATCAGCTGATTAAGGAAAAAACCCGCTAGTCCAAGCTTATAGGAAATGATTGGCAGCACAATCACCTATCAGACCAAACAGAAATATTTAAATCAAAGAACAGGCCCATGGAAATGCTTTCAAACAAAGTGGGAAGCAGAGAAGGTAATACAGTCACGTCAATAATGCCTCTACCTCCATGTCACTCCCTACCTGCGTATATTTGCACAAAATTAAACCAGGTTCTGAGTACCAGTACAGATAATTGAACACCTCCATAACACAACCAGATTCACGAAGGTACAGTTACTCCAGAGGTACAAGGGACACATATACCTGTGGGATTTAGTACTGTCTCAATGGCTACTATCCTATTCTATAGCTGTTTGCTTTAGTTAATAACATGGAAAACATTCTTCTAACCTTCTTATAAAGCCAATTTTGCCTTTGTAGAATAAGGAATTCTATAAACAATGATCGAGACTCTGCTTTTACTTCACACAATACAAGTCAAACTGCGGATTTTAGAATTAAATGACAAGATTTAAGAAATAGTTCATAACTTTCAGAAGAAAACTCTGCTTATTAAAGAAAAGCTCTTTCCATCAAAAAGATGTTTGACAACAATTTTCTAAGACACAAAGACCCTCCATAAAGAGCATCTTTAGTGAGGCTTGTTAGTAAAGCATGTGGCTGCTTTATTTTAGATCCTTCCCTCTCCATAAATGGAATTTAAGTATAATCAGAAGAGAGCAATAAAACACACTGACCTGAATTTGCTGCTGCAGTAGATTGATTTTGTGCTGCTGTTGCAGAAGTTGCTGCTGTTGTCTTGCAATCTATTAGAAATAAAATTTCCATTAAATTAAAACAGTAATATTGAAACTTCAATATTATTGAGTGAAAAACATCTTATTGGTTATTCTTTACTATATTTTTATTAAGCATCATTTATTTTTTTAAAAAATGAAGGATATTTTAGAGGTATCTGTATATGTGATGTAAACATTTTGAATTTAAATGCAACATAAATTCTAGTTAGCCAGTAGAAATATGTATTTTAAGCACTTAGGCCTCAACTCTGCAAAACATAGAAACATGAGTTTAGCTGTGTGCATGTGAATAATCTCATCACTATTCAACAAAGCATTTAAGCCTGTGGTGATCTTTGACTATGATGCATTACTGTTAGCTACAATGGGAATGAAACACATGCTTAAAATTAAGTGCTTTGCTGAATGGGGATGGGATTACTCAGGTGCTTAAGGTTAAACACACATTTTCCTGCTTTGCTGAACTGGAGCCTTAGCCAGTATTTATAGACGTTTCACTATTCAGCACAAGCTCCTAGGGCAAGCTTCTCTAACTTCATTCACAATGAGCAGCACATTACTTCTCTTGTAAATCTCGAAGTCTTCCTTGGAACTACCCAAGGAAGTAGGGTCTCATTCTGTGTAAAAGCAGTACCTGATGCTCAGTAACTCATCCTCAACCCAACCTGGTGAAATATGTAGATATTCTTACCATCATTTGGTAGATTCAGTAAGGGATCTGGAGGGTAAATGTTCACTCTAGCCCTTCTCTAACACAGATGGAGAGAAGCAAGTGTTCAGGGCAGGGAACACTAGGCGACTAATGAGAGAGAATCTGCCGCAGACAACCCCTGCACCTCGATTCCCACGAACCATCCAAAATCAGCATGCAAGAGCAGGAGGGAAATAGGATCCTGCCCTCAGACCGCAGAGCTGCTCCCTGCAACGGCTCGCGTGGACTGCAGCTATGGGGGAGAAGCCGCAGGCAGCCGGGGGAACAACAGGCCTTCTGCTTTAGAAGGGTAACTCTGCAGCAGGCAGAAACGAGGACAAGATTTGTGTTTCCTGGAAACCCTGGCCTCAGCACTTCCGCTACCTTCATTTCTTAAGTATAATTTCCCCTCCTATAAATATTTATCTAGAGCAGAGGAACCACATAAAACAGCAAGAAGTTGGTGACAAAGGTAGTTTGGTCACTCAAACCTACTGTTTCGGTTTGGGCAAAAAAACTCCTGGTCTCCTTCCCCACCATCTTCTGAGCACGCTTACTCTGTTATAAACAGAGAAAGCTAAGTAAAATGTTTTTATGATAAAAAAATTACAGAAATGTAGCAAGGTTGATTTGGAAATAAACAATCACTTAGTTTTAGTGCAAACTGTTCAGATTAACTCATAAGGAATCTGCAGTTATATATTAACAGTTTGTAGTGGTGCACACACAGAGATCAAGTCTGGCAGTTCCTTAACCTCTCACTTTGTCACCTGGAAATAGCTCTGTAATTTTTTTCACTGCTACAGTTAAAATTCACTTTTGGATGGGAGACCAACACAAAATTCATACATATTTTAAGTCTTGCATATGATCTCAAAGAGGCAAATTGAGGTCTACATAATTCTGGGGCTGGATCGAGGCAAAGTGCCACACAGAAAAGGAATCAAGCGGCTATCATAGCCCACTACACTGATGCTTGTAACAGGGACCAAACTCCCTTCATGAGCCTGATGTTCAAATATGTATGGACAAATCTCCCAGTAAAGTCAACAAAAATGTGAATGAAGACTGAAGACGCAGGCTCTAGTCCACTAGTGAAAAGGTAGCGCAAACAGAGCTGGCAGCCTGCGTGCCCAGGTAACCGAGGGGCAGCTCCTAGGACCTCAGGCCATCTGCTGTCAGATCAGTGGTCAGCACTAGTGGCTACGCTTGGAAAAGCAACTCTCATGGTAACAGTGCTACAGAGAATATTTAAAAACCTGTATGAGTGCTTGAGTTACTGTTTTTAATAAGTAACACACCAATTGTACTATTCCATCTTAGAAGTGTAGTGCTTGTCACTACAGACAAGCTCTGTCAGGTTTACGTCCACATTGTCCCTGCTGCTAAAATCTCAGTGAAGGTAATAAAAAGTGAATTCTGATATTCAGCTTCAGAAAGGAATTCTTTGTAATTTCACATTGAAATCGGACACCGCATGGAGCTGCATCATGGGTCATTCCTACTGAGTGCCGGATCTTTTTTGATGGATACACAGTATCCTATGTCCTGAATTGTTTGGAGCTACTAGTGACCTGGCTGCTACCTAACAGGGTAAGCTATAGCCAAGGCAAGGATGAGATCTTTGTTTCCATGTGCAAAAGCATTGATCTGCCGGAGTTCAGACTGCTTGTGAACAGCTTTGTGTACCTGTATGTACAATATAGTACCATTTGAATAGGCGTTGCCTGATGAAAACCAGAAATATACCATGAAGCATCTAATGTCAATAGTTCCTCTTAGATGGAACAGTACTGTGATAGAAAATACATCCAATACCCTGCAATGCAATTACCATAGCATAGTCTTGATGTATAGGCTTGACATAGTAAAGTAGGGTACACGAGCACCATGTGGCTCAAATTCTGAATTTTATTTGCCTATTGGTTGAGCTACATGCTCGCTTCATTGAGCATGACAACCTAGTTTTAAGTGTCATTTAATTTTCATTTTGAAATATAATTACAAAGTGTTCACTGTAAGATATCACTCGTCTGCAAATGTGTCAAGATTAATTTGTGCTAGCTTATTCACAAGTGTCAATAGTTAATTACTGTGTCATCTCTGGATGGCTAAATGACATTCTAACTTCTGATTTTTTACAGTGTTCCTTTATGTTATTTTCCATTAGGGGATGAGTCCATATTCCTACATGTGGGCAAATACTCAAGCACATAAAATACCAGACGTCACAACTCATTAAAATCAACAGAGCATATATTGCTGTATATATCCTATAAAATACGTTTAACTGAAAAGATAATTCTAGTAGTAATGTCAGATTCCTAAAAACCACACATTAATTTGGATCTGACTGATCTAATGCCTAGGGGACTAGGGTATGGGATCACTGTTGTTACACTTTTGTACAATGAGAAAAGGACAGCTCTTTGGAAAACTGCGTCTTTAAAAAAAAACAAAAAAAAAAACCAAAAAAACAACAAAAAAAAAACACAGCAAGAACAAACAAGTCAAACCTTATTTGTAGAAGAAATTTGAAGGTTTGGGGATGCTTAAGGTTGGGGGTTTTTTTCCCAATTATTTTCTTGTCAAAAAGAGAGAGTTAAAAAATGGTTATACTCTGGCTTATTTGTAACTTCCAAAATTGCATCTCAGTGCAAGAAACAAGAACCATGAAATCTATCAAATGCCATTTATCCTAGGAAAGAAATTATTTGAATGTCCACACCGACTTTTTTTCTCAGGGTCTTATAATGTTTCCTCTTTCTGGAAAAAGATATAATTTCTGAAGATATTTAAGCTCTTTAGCAAAAAAAGATGAAATGAAACACCAAGCAGAACAGTGTTTATGATAAGCATTCTGCATGAAACATTGTCACAGGTTTCTTTCTTGGAGCCTCACCTGTTCTTGCTGTTGGCGAGCAAGGTCCATTTGCTGCCGTTGTTTTTCAATTTGTGAGGCTGCCAGCTTTTTCTGTTCATCATGGGCAGCCAGGAGCTGCTCCCGTAAGCTGATCAGCTGGGTGATCATAGTAGAGAGCTGTCGCTCTTTTTCTGCCAGGCTTTCTGGTGTACCTAAATGTGCAGGAAAGATTTACTGTAAATATGAGATGGACAATAGTTACCAAGCAATATTAAAAATAAAAAATAATTTAAAAAGGCTGAATCACCAACATGCTTACTTCAAGTGGCAGCTTGAATATATATTTTACTAACAAATCCCAGAAGAATCTAGCACATAGCTTTGCTATGCTCTAAGCAGTGGAGGATATAACAAAAATCAGAGCAGAAAAGATAGAGAGTATTTCTTTTTTTCTGACAGGAGTAATTAACGATGCACTGTGTACAAATCCCTATATCTTTTCCATCTAAATCTGCCTAGTGTGATAAATACATTCACAGTTTACTAGACATAATTTTCCTTCACATTATATATTTTGTTGTTTTTCTCCACAAGTATGTAAAAATGCTAAAAAAAAAATTAAAATATGCTGTTCAGTGGAAGAAGCAGTTTAATAGTTTATTGATCATTTCTCTAAAATACCCATATATCTGGTAGGTCATTTGGGTAAATATAAGCTTTGGTCATGGAATGCATATTAAGAATGAGCTCTACTTGTCCCTAAGAGGAATGGCTAACCTGAGAAAATGGCTTAAAAATTTTCATTTAACTTTCAAAGTTTACTCTACAGAGAGCACTTAATTAATATGAAACTACGGTACATTTATTCTTTGCACTAATGATGCTTAATGGTCTGTTTATGGGTAAATTGCATGGGTCTCCTAAGTAGAGAGTACAGGGTCCTTTTGCAAATCAATCCACAAATATCCCATCTTACATACAAACATATTACTCTGTCACAAACAGCAATGTCAGCTCCTATATTTGAGCCATACACTGCATTTCCTTGTGTGAGCATCTCAGACCCACAGCTCTAGAAGAGGTAATATAGTTACAGTAAGGTAGCAGTTCAGGAATATTGGAAGAGCATCTGAAAGAGGTTTACAGTTGGAAGTGGGATAAATGAAGCAATTTCCTGTTGAACAGGAGAACTGAGAGTCAGAGAAGAAGCGGAACCAAACCAAGAAGTAGTCAGGTCTGTAATCTGCCACAATGATATGAGAAGTGGCACAAAAGAGAGAGTATTCACATACTTCCTTTCCTCCATTCACAATAGAGGACTGTGATAAAGAAGTCACAGGGCTTTTGAAGAGGAAGAAAATGTGTGAGGAACAGGACCTGGGAGGAAATGGAGAAACTGTCACCAAAATTATGACTCCACCTTCTTCCCAGGAGTAAGATGGATATTTTCTAGGGAAGAGAAGAGAGAGGTTGACAGGTTTTCATAAGGAGAGGGAAGACAAAACAGACTGCTGCCAAGCAGCTGACAAACCCATGATGCTCTACTACTTACATCATGCTATGACGGGACCAATATTATTCTTAAACAGAATTTCATTTGCAAAAGCAGCACACAAGAAAACCTCTATCTATAATTGCTTTCTATGGAAAAAGAAACTGCATGGCTCAAGTCATTCACTCGAAACAAAGCAAACTCCCATAAACAAAGGGTACCTGTTTTTCTGTACATTTCTTAATTGCATTTAACAACATAAAGTACTGAAAATATTCAATTTCTTAGCCACTATTAACTGTCTTAGTTTTAAAACAATCTGCAACAAAGTTATGATTCAGTACCCTGTAATGCCAAATCTTAATTCAGTATACACGTGACACAGGCCTCCAGACAAGGAAAAATGAGTAACTTCTGTTGTAGTAGAAGTTTTAGAAATGGTTAGCAATTTTCTTAGTCACAAGAAGTATGATGGATGCATGAAGTCAAAGCTGAAGGACACTCTACCATTCAGACCAACTCATTGCAAAACCTTAGGGTGATATGTGTGACTGAAGCAATAAGAGTTCTGTGCAAAAAGCTGTTTCAAAACAACAACAGCAAAAAAACATTTTTGAAAGTAAGCTTAGGCACGTATGTGGCCAGGAAAATGTCTGCACTGAAGGTACTGCCTTGCCAGGATCCATTAGCTTGTACTGAGCTCCACACTGTTGACATCAGTTCAACTGTCTGCAACTTCAGTATAGACTTACCTTAACCCTCTTAAACGGTGTTATTCAGTCTTGAAGATTTTGCACCATGGATCAAAGGTTATTTGGGTGCTTTTGAATATGTTATTGTATACTGAAATTCATTTTCACAGATAAAAGACTGTTCTGCCAAAGAAAAACTCCCTTGCCCATCATGACTAGAAGAGATCAACCACTCCACCTATTTTAGAAAGCCAACGGGTAGCAACGTGCTGCCTCAAATGATACTTATTGCCATCCACTGCCACCTGGGAAACCACAGCTTGAGACTTTCACATCTGTCAAGCAGCTTTGGCATCGTAATGCAGGCCCCTGATCTTACAGTCATAAAATATTTTACACACCCAAAGCAGATATTAATCTCCTGCTCCATTTCCATGTTCTTCTGTATACTTTGTACTTGCTTCATAATATGAGCAGAAAGCTACCACAAAGAGTGTCTGCTAAGGCTAGAAAATTTGATTGTTTGGTTGTGACTATTTAGAAGCATTTGATATAGTGGCAGCAAATTTATAAGGTCATTTCTTTTTTCCTGAATTTTTATACAATAGCAGGCAGAAGTAACTGTTCTTATTCAGGAATTCATAGTAATTGTTTTTCTTTCCTTTTTCCCCCCAGAGAAACACATCTGAAATGAATGACCCCATTTAAAGTACTCTACTCTTTAATTTGTACTGTGCTATGTAATCCAACAACAGAATAGCACTGATGACCACAAAATGTACACTGTGCTCCTGGAAAATAACGAGACCTCCATGAAGCTGCAAGACACCTAACCGAACACTGCTCAAGACAAGAAAAAGCATAAGATGCAGAATGTCATTGTAGGAACAGTGTGGGGGCGAGGTATAATTTAATTTTAGAGTGGAAAATCCCAACCATTATTTTACAGTTTAAATACCAATAAAAAACAACTTGCTCAGAATGCAGACCAGATTGAGCTGATCTGGCTGGGCCAAGAGAGGTCATCAGTAGCTGTGTGCCATCATCATCTGTTTTGCATCCACTTACTGCAGCAAGCAATGAGATTCCTAAACTCATTACCAGTAAATAAACTTCTGCTGCTGACTAAAAATATCTATAAATAAAATAAAAATATAGCTATCTGTAAAATGTATTTGCCATAAAAACAGATAAAACAAAAAGCTTAGTAAAAAATACACAGTAAATATGCCAGCTTCCATAAAATATTATATATCACAGCTCTCTCTCTGTTCTAATCCTATTCTCTTACTCCAAAGACAGCAGTGCATTTTTTTTTCCATGGGGTCTTCCTTATCCCCAAAACACATCTGTCTTGAGTTTCTCTCAGATTTGTCAGGTGGATCAGTGCTCCCCAGGGCCTGCTCCATCTGAAGTATTTTAATTTGACTAAACACCTGATTTATTTTATCTCTCCGATGAGAAAGGCAGTTTGTCTTAATAGAGTCTGTCAGCCTACAGTCCCATTCACAGCAATTTACAGGCAGCCAGGGATGCTGGAAAAGAAGAGTGCTGTGATTCTGTATTTTATCCTCCTCCAGAAAGCACCTAAAAGCAGCTATTCACTGCTACTGCATGTGGCATTTTAGAACTGAATTAGCTTTTTATTCAAGTAACTACACTTGTTGTGAATAGCTTATCTGTAAAATTGCTACATTCACTACTGATTTTATTAACCTCTGGCTCTATCACAAAATGGTCTTCAGTTAGGAAAGACCTTTAAAATTGACACATTTTTCTTAGGGCCCTTTATTTCAGTGACTTCAGATATACTGAATTTGATCCATTGACTCCCTTTACCAGCAGTATTTAAAATTTTGAGTGTTGGTGGGAAGTCAATAGTGTTTAAGGACTTCTTTTAAAAATGGAAATACAACAGTCTCATCAAAAGTTCAGAAAAAAATAGTTGTTATTATTTTTGATAGTCCTTTGGTTATATATTCTTGCCTTTGTGAAATATATAAGTTGAAAAATAATTTTGTTGTAGCAGTATTTTAATTTTTCCTTGTGTGCTTATTGTTTTACCCTTTATTTTTGTATGGGTTTGAGCACAAATTGAAATAAAATGGTCAGATTGAACAGAAGTAAGGCATCAAAGCGAACTTTTGAGAAATTCTGGTCATAGGTCAATCTAACCAGGAGTGAGAAAATAAAAAGTAGCTATAAATCTGCTGAAGAAGAGAGAAGAGTTCAACTTGTAGTCTAAAATTACATTTAGAAAGAATTCTGCTTGTGGCAAAACCCTACCTTTTAAAACTGATCACAATACTACATGATTTCCTATACTCAAATAGAAAGATCATTGTATATCTTACAATGCATTTCATAAAAATCATAAACATCATCTTGCATTTTATCTGCCTAGATTTCTTTAAGCATTGCAAAAAAAAAATTAAAAATCTACTATCCTGTAATTATAGATACCTAATATAACTATAGTTCCTATATCAACCTCTGGTTTACCGCCTTACAACACTTCTATTACCTCTTACTACATGTTTGGTCTATATACAGATGTAGCTGCACGTCAGCAAACACAGGAGGCTTTTCAATGTTAAATTTGGAACTGTCCTTGTGGCAAGTTGTCATGAGATAGAAGCAGAGTAATAACTGCTGGTAAGGGAAAAAAAACAAGCAGGAATAGCAAAAAATAGACTTCCAGACTTACATAGTATAATTTAAACTAATCTCTTTGACACTCAGCAAAAGAAAACAAGATAAAACCACATAATCTATCAAGTGAATAGAAGACAAAATACTGGAGTCACAAACAAGCTAAAAATTTATAGGTGTGATCCAAAGCTTGCCGAAGTAGGATTCTTAGCTGTGACATGAAATTATTGTGGGTCGTTGAATGTGCTTGCCTTAGTTTCCCAACATGTACACAAAGTAGAACACTACCAATCAGAGGGTTTTATGCCTGGTTAGTTAATGCTTCTGAAGTGCTTTAAGATCTTTGCATGGAATCTCTACACAGCTGCAAAGTATTATTGGTTCTCTTGAATTCTGTCATTAGTGTAAAGCATGACAAATATCATCCTTGTTTATGCAGTGCATCTAAACTAACTTTTGCCCCATATACTTACAGGAAATACAAATTAATAAATCACAAATTATCACTCCTGTTATGTTTTTAGGGTAAACACATAGTGTAACTTTAATGAAATCAAGAGAGAGTAATGGAAGAAAGAAGCAGTGGGCTTTGCCAGAAACTAAGAAGGGATTTAAATCACAAAACTGCAGTTCCAAAGTATCATCAACCAAAGCAATTCAACCAACAATCAAAAATGATTTTGAATCAAGTTAAGCAATTTCAGCTTTAAAAAAAAAAAAATCCTTTATGAATCAATTCCTCTGTTAGTGGTTTGGTGTTTTTTTTTTTTTATGGACATTGTTTGAAAAGAAAGCAAAACCACAATGCTAGACATAAAAGAAAGTGTATTTGATCTTAGGTGCCCAGAGATAACCTGGTTAAACCATTCTGTCTAACACGGCAGTCTGCAGCACACATCAGATAGGCTGTGATGTCTCTACTTCACAGGCTCTGTCCAGCATTTAGCATTTAGCCTTTTTTGATTGGGTCACCTTTTAAATGCCACAAAATAGGGCAGCAAAAGTCAACAAAAAATAAACAGGGAAAACAGAAGAAAGTAACAATCTAATGGAAGGGCTTCAGAGATAAAAGTCACTTTGTGAGGGCTGCCTAAGGAGCCCCCTTGCCATTGCAATAGCATCTAATTTGAGTTCTAACTCCAAAAGCAGTTTTAAAAGCTTTCTACTCTAAAGGGCCCCGAGTGCATCATAAAGATAAAGCATTTCAGTAGAAAACAGCCACAAAGACCTCTATTATCTTATCAGTCTTTGGTTACAACAGCTGAACCAATATGACTAAGTTCTGAATGACTTTTTTTTCCCCTTCTTTTTATAACACTAGAACACTGGAATTTCTTTATTTCATGATCAGTTAGCAATTGTTGATGTTCCCATATGCTACTGTCCACTCCTTAGTCAATAAAAAGTTTTATGAATGCTTCCATTGTGCTTTGTAGCATCCCAGTGCAGAAGGCAGCACAGCAAACATGTCCAGCATGCAAACCACACCAAATAGCTTCTCTTGTGAAGGTGTGAGATCCCCCCACTCCCTTATGTCTCAATATGAATCTGTGTTTTAAGCTTTGAGAAAGGAAAAATTAATACTCTGTGTCCATAAACAGTAACGGGAATTAATATTAGGAACTACTGAAAACATTCTGCAGAGCAAAATCTGTTTGTCAGATTTAGAAAAACAAAAAATGGCTTAAGTTAGCTCTGCTTATGAAAAGGATGAAGATGCTTTACCGACAACGTGCAGGATTCATCCTAGTTTCACATATACTAAACCTCAGGCGCTTAAGCAATTTCTTAGGTGGGAGCAATCTGAAACTAATATGATTCGCAGAACAGGAGTTTTAATACAATCCTAAACTTACCATAGGCCAGCCATAAAATCGCAGGTAGCAGAGTGAAAATGGATTTACCTAAGCAAGCTCATGACAACCCTTCATTTTCCCACGTCAGCATGCCCACAGGCAGGTGAGGCAGTGGGCAGGGGCCCATGGCCGCGGGGCTAGCTGCACCTCCGCCACCACAGCCCCCCCTCTGGCTCTCTGCAAACTGAGCTGCTGGCATGTCTCGCAGCAAACGTCAGGGTCCTGCACCCACCCCTGTGTAGTTTGGATCACACCAAGGCTTTCATCCCGTCCACGCGTCCGTTTCGCCTAACCAGGGGGGACAGGAGGCACGCAGAAGAGCGATGCGCATCCAGGTCTCGCCCTGACGTTGAGCTGGGATAGAGACAGGAGTCCCTGGGCCTGAGTGCCCTCCCAGTTCCTTGCTTTATCATCGCACCTCTGAGCGTTCAGGGTAACTGTACCCTGTTTGACCATTTATAGCGTCACATTCAGTTGGTTTTTTCCCTTCTCAAAAGAATGTGAAGGATTTATCTCTTCTTCAGGCTTCACAAATCACAGAATGGTTTATTATGCATTACGAACAAGTCAGTCACAAGAATGTATATAGTTATCCAGCTGAATATTTCCCCCAAAGATGTGCCATGCCCTGACGGCAACTGAGGCAGGCTTACCTGCCTTAGCGTTTCCCAGCAAATGCTTGTACCTTAGCTTTGCTCCTGCAAATAACCACCTCTTCTGAGTCAATGTTTCTTTCGTGGCCTTTAACATTTTTTTGATCTCACGTGTTTGCTGGACTTTTTGTTCTTGCGTTGTTTCTTAGCAATTCTCAAGTGTTTCCTGAGGAATACCTTACATTCAGAGGTTTTCTTCCTTGACTGCTTTTCACAACAGTTCTAATCAAAGTAAACCAATACATTCAAAAGAAAAATACTGCAGTGACCAGAACAACATAAACTGTTCACAAGTTACCACCAAACAACTCCAAAACCGTGCAAGTAATCAGCTAGGCAAAGGGTTGGATTGAGTATTGCCTGGTCAGCTCATGGAGCAGCACAATGATACGTTTCCCCATTTTTAGGGATGTGGTGAATCCACAATTGACTCCTAAAATGTAATCCGCGTCAGGAATGTAGGAAAGAATGTGATGTTAGCCAGAGCTTCAACCTCCCCCTCCTCCAAACTGGCGCCCAGCAAAAAGCAGAATTCCAATGAGTCTCTTGGAATCCTTACTTTCTTTCACAGACATGAAAAGAAGAACTCTGTCTGACATAAGCCTTGGAGGACTTTAACTATGTTTAGAGATTTAGTTACTATCTCGTATACACAATCCTACTTTAGTATTGTTTGCTATTAAAAAAAAAAAAACCCCACACTTTAGCCAGTTTCTTAGAATTAGTCTCAAATTCCAGAAGAACTTGCCACCTTACATTCTAAATAATACTAGGAGTACATATCAAGTGTTAATTCAAGTACATATTAAGTGTTAATTCATGCATGTGCATGTGGAAGGAAGAAGATGACAATTTTTTGAATAAATTATTTGTAGGGTTTTTCAGCAGCAAGTAGAGATTTGGTTATGAATGCTTTAGTGCTTTCAGTGAGTTTAGAAATGCTTCGTATATACTCAATACAAGCTGTTCAGACTCTATGTGGAAAAAATGTGATAATACTGGATATAAACAGTGAAATACGTATTATACATTGTAACTAAAAACTCAACAGCTAACCTGTTCTTGCTGAATTAGAATATAATGATATAGCAGAGGCCACAGGCTTTGAGTAATCTGTACAGTGATACAAACACTAAAATATGATGTAAAGAGAAAAGAAAAATGAGTAGTTTTATTTTGTTAACGGAGAAGACTGTAGCCCAGGGCATAGCACACCAAAATCAAATGAACATAGGGGTGTTATAAAGAGAGCAAAATTTGTATTATTAATATTATTATTGACTCTAATGCTCAATTCCAATGCTTTTAAAGTAAAAAAATTTACAAACAAGAGAGGAGGATAGATAGTCCGTCCATTTAAGGTACTCACTCAGGACTTGAAAGAGCTGAAAAAATATCCTGACCTTCAGCTTCAATATTTCTCATTTAAATACAGATGACAGTACTTCCCTAGATCATGGAGGGGGGAGGGGAGGAGGATGTTATTCTGAGGACAGGAACAGTAAAGATTCCAAACTGTATTTGTGGGCCATATAACAGAAGGAAATAGTATATAAAAATAAAAAAACAGAAAATCCAAAGGATAAAGGAAGTGAAAAGGAAAAGAAAAAAAAAAAAATGTAACCAACATGTAATTATATAACAGCTCGTCTTCTGTAGAAAAACCATACTGAGATGCCAGAAACTGTGATAATAAGGACAGCAGAAATACTTAAATGTTACAGTAGGAATAAACTTTCAGGATCAGAACCTTCTCTGTGCAAACATCCCCACACAGATCATGTTTACCAGGTTTTCTTCATGGAAGTTAGTATTTTAAGTTAAAATGGCACAAGATTGGTTCACCTTTCCCTATCATGGAACACACATTAAGCACAAAAAACAATAGCAGGCCGAAGTTACGTCTTCCTCAAGGAGATAAGAAAGTCATAAAAAGGGTTTGAAAGTTAAATCCCATAACTTTTCTCACTTGCAAGGGCTGTACAGCTAACTCCAACCCAGTAGTCCTGTAGCGCTTTGAGTTCTCACATAGCAAAACAGGGGAAGTCTTCTAGGGAAATGGAGATATACAAAGTTTTTCCTTCTGAAGATGGGACACAAGTACTAAATATGAGAAAAATCAAGTCCCTCAATAACAGTGATGTTCACAGTGCTTGTAGCTTCTTCATTACACTGGAATTAACAACTCAGGTGGTCTAATTCTCTCTTCACATTATTTACACGTACATGTAGAGCCAGAAGCTTCAGTAGAAATAGCCTCTTTATTTACAATGGTATGAGAACTGATCCCCATGTTCCCATAAATAGTAAGTGAAGCTAGTTGTTCACCTTCCCTATTATTTCATCACTGAACCTGACTCAGAACACATGGATTCTTTCATCAGCTTTGGCTGAATTTTGTAATTATCAGAGGACCAATAGCATACATGTCAAACAGAAGTCCAGAAAAACTCATCACTGAACATTACAGAATAACGTTGGTGTTAATGACATTCTATCTCTCAGTTTCTACAAAAGTCTCTATACTGCATATGCAGAAATGTTAGTAAAGAAGCCTATACATATATATATTCTATAGCACCATACCAGGTTTAGATCTGAGACTGCTTTGTCCTGACAGCATCATTTGATGTACAAAACTGTAGAGAGTATTAGAAATTTAAAATGTACTTTCTTATTAAATTTGTAACTCTCTCCATGAGCTGCTTATAGCTTTATGTGAAACTAGAGATGTGAAATTGAGAATGAGGCGCTTACACAGAGAAATACTGCCCCACCTTTCATACCAGCTTCAGAGGGATTCCAACACAACGGCATTTTGTCCTAAACATTATTTTGCTTTCTGGATAATTCTTTCAATTTTTTTTTTCTCTTCTGAGTCATAAAATTTACTGAGTGGAGTTCTGCTGCACTAGTAGTGTCACTATATCTTAATTCAGTTAAGTAATGTTTTAGATGTTTGAAATCAATAGAAAACCCCTACCCTTCATTTCCAGAAAAGGAGAAAAATATTTTAGTTCTAGATGAATATTTGCACCCGTGCCTTGATGCAGAGGAACGACGGTCTGACATGAATGCTAAGCCACCTCTAATATTCATATAAAACATTGCAGTAAAAGGTGTAAGGAAGGTACTTTTTTGTAACTTCCTCTTTTAGATGTGAAACGATATTTTGTTTTTCTTATATACAATCATAGGTAGTGTCTTCTTTGGAATTACAGTGTTGAGAGTCACAACTGATGACAGTCTGGAATAAGTAGGATCTTATCAACCAACAAGAAAAGATTAGGAGTCTGCTGAAGAAAAAAATGTAAATGGAGAATTCAGGACTGATTTTGAAATTGCTCCATTTCATTGATTGTTCTTTCATAACAGTGTACAGCTGGATAAAAATCATTTCGTTTTCATATTCAATTTTAACTTTAACAAGTGATTTCTGGGTACCGTGATACTCTTCTAAATGAATCTTATTTTTTTATTATGTAAACATGATACAATTGCAAGTGATCTATACATTTTTTCATTCTTTCTGAACTAGTATTTCTTCCTGTTGTGGTGCAAGTGCAAAAAAGCACTTGTTTGGAAGGAAGAGCTCTCCAATTAAAACTTGTATCTTCAATCACAGGGATGAACTGAATATCTGTTCTATCTAATCTTATTCTGGAAAGGGAATTGTATATGTACATGCATAAAAATGACTGGAAGGAAGCTGAGTTTAGAGGAAGTTAGTTTAATATCTCACTTGATGAATATAGCTCATATGAATTAGATGACATTAATTACCCTATATGACAGGACTCATAGTTACCTGTGATTTCTTTAGCTGATATTTGTCTTTCATGAAGAAAGTTCATGACGTAAAAGAAGCTTTTGCTTGTTTGTTAAGTCTTCTCACATTGTCTAAACCATGGATTAATAATGACAGATGAAAAAGAATCACATGTTTTAAGTTCTCCATTTTAAACAGCAAGTTACTGAAAAGGAGGTTTTTAATATTTTTTTTTCTGCTTTTTGTCACAGTATTTGCAGAAATAACATGATTCTTCTCTTTAAATAGTGAGGAATACTTTGCACTGTAATGTCTATAAATACATACATACATGGGGTGATGGTAAGAAAAGGTGACAGCTGAAGTCTGTGCAGCTTTTATGTGTACTCCTGCAGTTGGACATGTGCAAGTCAGGTGAACAATATATCAACACTGTATCTTCCTGTGGGGCTAATCTAGTTTTAAGGAGGACAATGTGGTGCCTTCTATTGAACCTGAGCATCTGTGTAGTAGGAAGGTCTATGAGAATAAGGACAGGAATGAATACTTTTCTCTATGGGTACAAGAAGGGAAGAGATCCATTTCATAGGTGCCACTGCAGCTTTTGTATAAAAAGGCTAATCAATTTACATATTAGGATTCAATTATTGGAGTTCATTTGCCTGAAAGCTAACACTGAGGATCCCACTCCAAAACATTCTAGGAATCTTGCCTCTCTTCCTATACTCAAAATTGTAACCCAAATGCATTTCTTCTACTGCATCCAGAATGCACAATATACACAGGAGAGGAGATGTGCCCCTGTGAAATGTACTCTGACTTATGATGTCTTGCAGTTACTTTTTATATCTTGTTAAATAAGTTACTTCCATGAGTTTTTAGTTAGTAGTTATTAGCTACACCACTCAGAAATGTCTAAATATAAATATGAGGAGTATTAGTACTGCAAGATTTATATACTTTAAATATAAATTTTAATTTTGATCTTAATTACATGTTCATCTTTCATGTCTTACAAATACAAACAAGTATATCAATGAAAAACTTATATTTGCCTCTGAAGATTTTTATTGCCTCTGGTGATAAGTAATGAAGAAGCAAAGTTTATTGCAAAACAAGGACATTAGCATAGCCTGTCTATCATGGAAGCTGTAAAGAAGAAACTTCCTACTTCATCTAAGAAGAGACAATTTAGTCAAAAGCCTTTGATATGTATGGAAAAGCAACAACATTTTATACATTTAGAATGTGCCCACAGAAGTCAGTTGAAGGATTTACACTTATTTCAGTGGGCTTTGAAACAGGTCCATTGATATGTTCATTAATAATGGCATTAGGTGGTCAAAACTGGCAGCTTCAGGCCTGTAAATTTGAATATTATTTTAAATTTCTTTCATAATCAAACAGTTACAAATTGAAAGTGCTACTTATCTGTTACACACAACCTAGCAATCTGTAAAACCAATTCAGCAGAGCATATTAATGCTACAAATATGAATTATCTTATGTCTTTTGAAATAACCACAACCTCACTGTATGGGTATGAGAAACAAAAACCAAACAAGTAAAGTAAACTATGCTTGTTGTTCCCTCAAGGTTTATTTCATAATTAATTAATTTATTAAAAAGAACACATTCTAGAACAAATTAGAATTCTATGACCACCTTGTTGTGCCCCTATGAAATATGCTACAAAATTATCGGCCAAGTTTTCTAACTGCAGAAAAACCTCCTAAATCACATTAAACAGAGCACAAAGGAGGTGGCCTACATTTGCAGACCAAAGTTCCACACATATTCTAAGAGTGTTCTGGTATAATTATACTCTAACCACAAGCATGAGTATGTTTAGCCAGATGTTTCTTAGAAGCGACTAAAAGTGCAGTTGGAAATTTTCTTAATTCAATTTATTTGTATACCTAGCTGATCACAAACCAAAACATTAAATGCAGCCCTTCACTACAGAATCTTTGGTGATGAAATTCTTCTCAGTCCCAAACCGGAGACTGGGATCATGTTATTTTGTTGTGCTTATATCCATATTCTACCACTCAAACAGGATCACTCAGAATGAAAACATAAACACTGCCTATTCAAGAGACTTAATATAATATAATAATCAAAGGCCTGAACCTAGGCACAACTTTAGGCACAGTCTAAGGATGATTCAGAATAAATCTTGAAGTATTGGGAGCCTGTAGGAAACACACCAAGAGGTTTTGAATTCCATTATAACATCATTCTAATTGAATGTATTATAAATAGACCTGGGATATAGTTAAGAAATTGGAATCCCTAATTGTTCCTTTCTCCTGAAGATAATAAAACACTGTCCAAGTTGCATTTTCATTACTTTATTTCTACAGCAACCACGATTTCATCATTATTTTTCCTTCATAACAAGACACTAAAACTAAAAACAAATGAAGAAGAAGCAGGAGCAGGGAAAACAGATTTCTACTGAGACTTCTCTCAACTGGTTTTGAAAGTTAATCATCTTCCCTTTTAGTGTCCTATTAAAAAAATCAGTTATGTCTGGAACAACATACCTATGGCAACTCAACGCAATGTTTCTGACGTGTTTCTCAGAAGTTACATCAGAGTAACTGTGATGCTGAGATACCGCCAACTAAGATGAAGGCTAATTGTGACTGCAAAATAATTTTGTACTTAAGCAATGTATTTTATGGTTGTTTCCTCTCTAGGAATTTTAAATATACATAAAAATTTCAATCTGTCTGCATCTGTAAAGACCTCTGGTATTTTTCTAAGGGGTTTCTTAGGTTTAGGTGTCTCTGGGCCAGATTTTTAAAAGGGATTTAGGACTCTTACTATTGCAGATAGATCTGTGGCCATGTTTTAAAAAATACATCACGCATCTAACACCCGTTGCCTCAGACGACATCTTACAGTATTTTAAAAAATGAGATAGATGTGTCTGAACCACATAACATCACCTTAAAAGTTTTCAATTTTCATCTGAGGTGATTCTTCACACAGTGGACACTAGAACCATGGAATATCTTTTTAAAAGATGCCATGGGCTCAAAGTTTTGAATAGGCTTCAGGGGAGACTGGACAAGTATTTGGAAGGGGGAAGAGAGATCCAGTTGACTGATACAAAATAAACAAACCACATCAGGGTCAGGAAATCCCTGGAACTGAAAACAGTCAGAGGCTGGGATAGTGTTGGTGTGAAAGCATATGCTTTCCCTTGTTCTTCCTTGCTCCTGTGTGTCCATTTATGATTACTGCTGGAGTCAAATGGATGTTTGGCTGTTTTTTCCTCTTTATACCAAAGATGTCCTTTCCATTTTTTCTCTGAGTTCTTGTGTATCAACTTTAGCCCTTCAGATACAGTATTTGATGATTTTTTATTAAGATTTGTTTTCCCTGTATGGGAATTCATGCCTACGGGTCAACCAACTGCCTTTCTTTAACATAAAAGTAGTTTCACTTACTTTTCTGATATGCAACACCAGCTAGCGGACATGAGAACCTGGATCTGTGTGAAGGTGTATATATAGAGGCTTAGGGCTAACATGTTTCAGTCAAAACCTTAAGTTGCTCACTTTGAGTTTCACACAGGTAGTAACCTCAGCACAAAAACAGGTTTTCAGCTGCACCCTTAGAGCTAACTGCTAACACATAACCATCAATACATTATGTCATCATCATAATTTCAGGGTATCAAAATAAACACAGTCATAAATGGAAATACTGTTGAAGAACTAACTGCTGAAGGACATGAGGTATTTAGATATCCCCTTCTAGAACTCAGTAGCACTTTGGTAACTTCAGAGTAGCAAGGAATGCATTCACTTACAAATTCTCAAATTCCTGCTTGGAGCTCTTCCACTATTGGCTTGATATGTAACAGCAATGATGAGATTTTTCTGCTTTTGTGCACCTCAAATATTCTGCATTTAGGGGACCTCAGCAGCTTGTAGTAAAGCTAAGCTTGCAGTAAGCTTTCACTTATATCATGGACTCAACATATACAGACAAAATTCCATTTAAGATGACCAGCTTGCATAAGAGGATGAACGAATACTAATCTGACATGTAAAGACAATACAGAAAATGCATTTATAACGCAACACTCACACACACTCATTCACATTTATTTCCCTATGCAAAAAAAAAGAAAGATTTTTACTAATTCAAGTACTCAGTATTGCTTTAGGTATTAATTCAGTGTATATACTTTTAAGAGGAGTGACTTTCAGTTACCTAACCAACTGCACAACTCTACACCTGCTATGACATAGCTAACACTGACCCAAAAAAAGCACTACCATAAAAGCCTGAATAGGTATGCATGGCAAAAGCATTACCTAGTTTACCAACAAACCTTCTAATTCTCACAGTATTATTTAACCTTTTTCTATCCTCTAGCTGTCAGTCAAAAACATTAAACAAGTATCATATATCTTGAGTTCATGAACCACAGAAAATGAACTTTTTCAGAACTCCAATGAAAAATGGCATGTTAGTTTTGCTTAAAAAAAAAAAAAATACACACCTCTCAGAGGTTGTTAAGGACCATCACAGAAACTGAGTCTATAAATGTTACCATTTCGGAGAGTAGTCAGGGTCTCAGCCTGAGCATTGGTGATGCCAGCTGGGCTGTCTATAGGATCTGACTTTGATCAGTAAAGAGCAGTGTTCGCCTTTTACAGATCATGCTGCAAGTGTTGGAGTGGGCCTGTTGCAAGAACACTTTTCTCCTTTGTGAAGACTACTTCATTAAAACAAGTTAAACAACGTTCATTTTCATTATATAAATCCTCCATTTTCCCTCACTTCCAAACTTGAACTTTATATTAATTTCTGTGTGTTTAATGCATTCAAACATTTTACACAGGCATAGCTGTCCTAATGTAAATTTCTCATAGCAGATTCAGCTGACGTGCAATTAACACCTATATTTTGTCACGGGTGATTTGCTGCTTATCACCATAGCCCTTTTCAGTAGCTGTAACTATAATTCAGAAGACTTTTTCTCAGTGTTTGTTAGCACAATACACATGGAATGGAACAGGAAAAGGCGAAGTGAGAGAAGAGACTCACCGATGATCTCTGACATCAACTAACCTTTAGCTATGTGTGGAGACTGACTATGGTTTTCCTAGGTCAGCAGAGGGAGAATTCTCACTACGGCCTGCTCAGAGCCAGTTCTTAGCACCAAGTGTTCATATTTGTCTGATGGGGGGAAAGGTTATCTGAGAGTATGCAGAGAGACCCAAAGTGCCTTTGTCAATCACTGTTATCTTGAAGAGGGGCAGACTATAACCTGATAGGCTAAAGTATTTCTTTTTAGAAAAATCCTTACATTTCAGAGGAAGTGGGCACCCCATCTCTAGCTGAAGGCTGAGAGACCCAAAATTACACTACGGAACCCTTGGGAGGTGAAGAAAACAACAACAAAATAGAGAAGAGGGCTAATTAATCTACGAATACATCCTGAAGTAGAAACCCTCTATTCACTACAGCCCCTAAAAGAAAATCGACAGTCATTCTGTGATTTGCAGAATCTCAACAATATGTAGGCAAATGGATCCTGGCACCAGAGCAAAGCAGCAAAGGTAAAAAGTTCTTCCAGTTACAAGTTAAAAGGAAGTCTATGATTCTTAGTGAATCTGAAAAAAACAAACCACAGAACAGTTATGCCCATTTGATTTTCTTTACCTTCCTTAGTAAACCTCTGTTTGTATTCCTTTGATGCTACCAGTCAAAACTTGAAGTCTCTGTAAGCTTTCCCACATTTAGAAAAACTTAAGTTGTACAAACCTACATAAAACGTCTGTATACACTACACTGACTTTTGAAATCCTGCAACTTGAGTACACCACCTGTATTTTAACAGTAGATTTTGTTTTAGTATCTGTAATAGGACTGTATTCCAGCTCCCAGAAAGAACTATAATTGTCTAGTAAACAGTTACATCAATGATCAAATCCCATAACTAAATTTCAAAGTATGGTGAACCTTGTCTATAAATAATTTTCTGATCTTAGGGGTTAGAACTGTGATCTTATTTCAAAAGAGCACATTAGGGGCATATATCAATCTACAGTATTTCCAAGTCAAAACAAATGCAAAAGATGTATCTTAACATATAGTAGTATGTTTTAAAATGTTGGAAATGTCAACCACTTACATACTTTCATATTATCCCTAATTAATACAAATTGCATTTAATTTCACATTTAGTAAAACATATTGCTGCCCAAAATAAGGACTATAATTTTTATCAGCAATTATTATTACTGATGTATCAACACAATTATTTAAATTCAATGTATATAGAGGCAGGATCCATGCAAGCATTTACAGTTTTTGTGCCCTCTGTGCTTCTTCCCTAATTTTTGTGGCTTGGAGCTCCTCCAGATGCTGTCTCTGACTTTGTGGTTTTGTATTTGAGATCCCATCTCCTGATTCACAGCATTCCTTGATTGACAAACAGATTCAGATATGAACACAGTTACCTGTATATAATCTATGTCTGACAGCTGCTAAGTTTTCCATTTGTGGTGAACCTACTGTTTCAGATTTTACCCCTTTCTTGGGTCTCTGAGTCACTGTGTTTACTGAGCCATTCAATAACTGGTGACATATGTGATCTCCACACTGCAAGCTGCCCTTCACATTCAGAGGATTTTCCTGTTTTCCCTCCCCCTTCATAAAGTGAATTATTTAAAAAACAACACAGGGTTTTGTATTTCTAAACTGATGTGCCTCCTAATTGAATGCAGAACACTTTCAAACTATTTTCCATTAGAGGCCCACTTTTTTCTGATTTTAATGCACGGTATAATACCTTCATTGGTAGATAAAAATTGTTTGACTAGAAGTAAAACCTATTATTATATGCTTTTTTAGTGGTTTTGTCTTGTATAATGTAGGATGAATTATGTAAAACATACCAAACAGGATACTCTACAAGCTGCTACTTGCATGCTGCAAACAATCACAGTTTCACTGATAGACTGGGACTTAGCATCTTAAAATTCCTGGGGAAATCAAGAGCATTTTAAGTATTGGGTTTGATTATTTAATCAGACAACTTGCATTTTGCCCTGGCTAATTTGGAAGGCTGATAATATTTTACTCATAAAATAATTGTGCACCTGTTGTGATGGAAACCTATTCAAACAAATCTTAATAGACATGAGGAGTCATTCCCAACATGAGTGTGTTAGCCTCTCATTACTGCTATCTATGGGGCAACAAATTTTAAACAGCTATTGAGCAGGTCTCAGCTTAATATTGTATAACTCTTAAAGATCATTTATGACAACTAAACTTTGTTAATTCATATCGATATAGACCAAGGTAAGTATTAGGATATGTGGGTCAAACTAACAGTAATTTAAAGAAAAAAAGGGTAGGAAAAAATATGTATATAATAACAGGATTTCAGTGTGAGAGGTAATGACAAAGAACCATTTCTGACCAAGCTGCCTGGGTATAAATCAGAGGGTAATACCCATGATGAAGTCATGAATCAGGGCAGGCTATGTCCTTAATAGATTTCTATTTCTGTTTCCTCTGTTCAGACAAATTTCCTATGGAAACTTTTTCAATATAGCTCTCTCAATTTGCTTTAAAATTTATATTTTCATATTAGTTGATAAGACTTCACCTTTTTAGCATTTTTGAAATTTTTTTCCATTGGCAAATCATGGAAGAACCCCAAAAATTTGGAGGGAGTGGAAAAGAGAGAAATTATTTACTTTAATCCAGAATAAGTATTTGGGGGAGAGACAGAAGGGAGACAGGGAATTGAGACCAATTCACTCGCCAAGTAAGGGGGCTGTATCATGAATGACCTGACTGGAGCAAGGGGATCCTGATTAGCCTGAAATCACTTTAATGCTGGCAGGAGGAGGTGACAACAAGGAAAATGAGCCCAGTTTGGCTAGATCTGCCCTTTGGCAGAAAACTGTCAGATGTCATTGGTCAGATCTGAAGTGAGGTGACACAGTTAGACAAATCAAGACCTCTTAAAAAAAATACAGATAGTTAACCTCTTCCAAAGGGTCAACTTGTTTAGAGAGGACAAGGACAACCCTTCTTGTATTTCTTCTTCTATCCCTCACTGAGCTCAGGCTTTTGAGGCAGTGCCTGTGTCAGGTTGCACGTTATGCTCTTGCTGTTCTCAGTTGCATGTGAGTTTCCCAAATGTGCTCATACTTCATTTCTTCTGAGTACTAATCCTATGTCCCTTAAGTTTTACAGATGACATTTCTGAGCCACCGCTGGGTCCACAGTTTGTAAAGTTCACAGTAAGGTATTTTTACATTTCTCTTAAGAAAAGAAATCTGATATCTTTGATACCCTCAGGATGCTCTCATTACCACACAACACCCACACATCAAGACCCCACTTCAAGACAGACTCCCCATTCAGAAAGGGAGTTTAAAACCAACTGAAGCGAAAAGGATTGCCACAAAGGTTGTCATTAATCAGTGCCAAAGTTTGATGTTGCTCAGAACAGGCGCATTTTGTGCAAAAAGTTTCTTTCCAAATTAACTGCAGAGAAGGGTGACGAGAGTGACCAAAGTGCAGAACAGCTTTCAATATAAGGAATAAATAAATATATTTTTACTTTTCAATGTGGAGAAGAGACAACTGAATGTCGTGTAACAGAGAAGATGAACAGGGAACCATTCCCTGTCCATTATAATGCAAGATCTAGAGGACACCTACAAGGTACTAGGTTCAAATATACAGCATATTGTTAACTGCTGAACTTATCCCCACAGACTTCCCAGCTGTCTATTAAAGGGTTCAAAAGCGATTGGACATGTTCATAGATGAAAATTCTATCAAGGGCCATTAAACCCGAATGTACCACCTCTGAGTCAAAAAGCCCATTAATCATATTTTGTGGGAAATTGGAAGAGTATATTGAGGAAATATTACTGTATGTTTGCCCTTTCCTTACACCCTTCCCCAGGTTGCTCAGTATCCATAGAGACAGAACACTACAGGATAGTATGGTCTTTATATCTGACACTTAAATCAAAGATCTCCTTAATATGAAACTCTTGTAAGAAAAGACTCATAAAGTACATCTACAGGTTTCCACAGAATACAAATCGATCAGAAAATCTCAGTTCTTTCAGTACTGTGCCTATATGCATCTTTCTTGATAAATGCTTACATTCATTAATTTGTTAGAATTTGACTTTATATGTCTGCAGCAACAAAAAGCCAAAAGCACTGAAGCATGATGAAACATGTTTTACCAGTGCAAACTCCTCCATATGCACTTGCTTTTTCATATGAAGTTGTATATTTGTCTCCAGTAGGAGTTTTATTTTGCTAAAGGTAAGCAACTTCATTGGCAACTAAGCTGGGACTTGAGTCAAAAGGAAACTTTCCACTGACATTCAGTGTCAGAAGAGAAGGCCTTAAGTTCCAAGTAGTGATAGGCTTCTTCAACATAGAAGCCTTTTGACTACAGTTAAAGACTGTATTTATTAAAGAAAACAATTACTGATCTAATGAAAACTAAATATATATAAAATACCAAAACAACATACCAACAGAAAAAAAAGGCAAGTTTTCAAAGAAAAAGTGAAAACCTACTTGTAATTTTTAGTTTATATTCAACCCTTTTTCTGCTAAAAAATTAAATGGCATTTGAAAATAAAGACATTTCAATACCAGACATTTTCTTGTCACTATTTGTACAAATAAAGAATGGATCAAATTCCAGAAGTCAGTCTTTTCTGCTGTGCCAAATAAATGTATTGCTGTTTCAAGTTCCTTATTATTAGAATCATAGAATGAATCACAGAATGGTTTGGGTTGGAATGGACCTTAAAGATGATCTAGTTCCACCCCCCCTGCCATGGGCAGGGACACCTTCCACGAGACCAGGTTGCTCAAAGCCCCATCCAGCCTGGCCTTGAACACTGCCAGGGATGGGGCATCCACAACTTCTCTGGGCAACCTGTGCCAGTGCCTCACGACCCTTATCATTAGCATCATTATCTTATTCCTTTTTCTCATGATCAGGTGATACTATTTCTTAATACACTCTTCGGGACACAGTTCCACAGAACACAGCGTATAGGTAAGTAAGTAAGTGAGCTGTCCCATTGATTTCAGTGTAGTACAGACTTCATATATTTAGCCCTGAATTGTTAAACTTAGAAACATACACTGGTAAGGTAAAAAATATATAGATATATGTGATTGCAGTAAGCAAGAAATTCATTGTGTGCCTTGAAATATACTGCATGCATCACGATTGATACTATTTATAAAATGTATGCAACAATATGGAGAACTTGATTTATGTGAAAGGTTGATTACAATGTAATTTATAGTTGTGGAGTTTTAAGAACTAGAAACGGTAATAGTCATTAACTTTTAACATTAGAAGCAGGCATGATTGTGATAGGTGCCACTGAAATATGACCCTCTGACCAAAAGACCAGAGCAACAAAAATGTTTACTACTTTTTTTTTTTTTGTGCTAAGTACAGCTTCAATCCTGCCAAGACTTACATGTACATAATTTAAATAATAGCCCTGTGTACAGTGAGCAGTCCCATTCATTTCCACAGAACTACCCTCTGTCTGTACAGTGTGTGGTATTTCTATTTAAGTCCAGAATCTGGAGAAAAGTCTTTCATATCAAAAAAAGTCAAGATGACATAAGACCATATAGTTTAATCTAGTTCACACTAGTGATTAGTCTAACTAATTATATCGGCATCTTAATCATAACAAATAGATACAATAGGCATGGTAAGTTTAACCAAAATATTTTTCTTTTTGAATCCATTACTTTCTTCAAGCAAATCAGACTAAAGAGTGTGCAAACATTAACTGTTGAAAGTGCTTATGAAATATTTGGTCATTCAGAAAGGTACCACTTAATTTAGAAGATCAGGTTAGACCTGGAAATGTAGCTTTTGTAACATGTTACACAAAATGCTAATGACTTGAGAAATGACAAAACAAAAATATATCTCTGATTTGGAGAGCTACAACATAAAGCTAAACATATCACTTCATTGGATCACAGTAGTAAATACATTATGAGCAACCTTTATAGCCTGTGGTATATTTCTAATCAGGACCAATTTCTTAAGGATATGGGTGTAGGGGTGCTGGGTTGCATTGTTTTGTTATGTTTTGTTGGATGCTTTCATTGGTTTCACTAATTGGAACCAGTTGATCCTTTTTCCTGTGTATTGATTTTTTAAATCCTAGCAGTTAACAATGATTCTAATGTATCATAACACTTTAGACCTTAATCATATAGTGGGGCTTTTGCTTGTAGCTTTTGTTTGAGTTTTAATTAAGAAGACCTTGTGTCTCAAAGCCTGAGCTGGGTTTTTAATTGCTAGTATGTATATCACACAGACTTCAAAAGAAATAAAATATGTTTATAACAGAGAGCACAAAGGAGAGCTTTGAAATGTCTATAGCCATACAAAGTGACATAATTAAAAACCTCTGAGTGCCTCTGTGATATAAGACTTATATATATTTATTTATACATATTTATAAGGCAGACTGTTATATACCCTTAGAATTCATAAGAAGGAAATTTCAGCAATTATACTGAGAAATAATTACTGCGAATCCAGACTACAGTGTTGGTCAGGGCTACAGGAAAATATCAGGTTTATTTTCCTCAAAGTGGTCTTCAAGTTCGATATAGTGCACCAAGAAACACTTGTGCACTTATCTGTGCACGAAAGCGTATGTGTGAAGACAAATTTTATAAAAAGGAAGCAAAAATAGCATTTTAAATTGTTTTGTAAATCATGCATATTTTAAGAAAAAATTTAATTCACTGTAAAACCAGAGAAACCATAACTTTCTCAAGGATTCATTCATGCACAACTCTCTCCAAGACTATTCCAGAAATAGAGAGTGTTAAATTACTAGATTCAAACAGTTGTGCCTCACTGTTCTCTTCCAGTCATTAATGCACACACACACAAATGCTCCCAGAAAACACCTCTTTCCATCTCTCCTGTGTCCTAATACCAGGGACAAATAGCATTTTCAATGTTGTTTATAGTCTATCTTACAAGGAGACTATCAAGTGGGTGAAGTTGCTTCGTTTTACTAAATTCAACATTTCCTAGGAAACAGGAATACTGCCTCCCACCTATCCAAATATTTTGAGGCCTTTAAATGTGTACATGTCACATGAAATAGGAGTTTTAGGCTCTTTTTAATAAAGTAGCAAATATAAAAGGGGAAGGAATTAGCACGGGAAACACAATGCAAACAGCCTTCTGTACTGGATAAAGCTATGGACATCAATCACTACCCTTCCCAAAATAGAGTATACTGTACAAAGACAGCATGTGACATTCAAGTCACAATGCCTATAAATCTAGAGAGTTCCAGTTGTAAACACCACCAATGGAAGCCAGAGAACTAACCTGCAACACAGTAGCCGGTGACCCAGGAGTCACTCTTCTATAAGACTGCTAGACCAATTCTGACCCTTTCACGATAACATCATTGCTTAAGTTACTTAAAGACTGACCTTTCTTATTTGATCTTCAAAGACCCTGCGTGCTGAGAAAGACCATTGCGGGCTATTTCAGTAGGACAACTGCCTGATGCATGCAAGACTATGCTATTCCGGAGATTTATATTTGGAACAGAAACAGAAAACTTAAAACAGACTCTGTATAGTGATAAATGATGCTACTCTGCCTAGCTGTGGCTGCTGAAGAAAAACTAGATAACTAAGCAACAGAAATCCATGCAGCAAGGGAGGGTGAGGACAGAACTCTGTGCACCCAAATATCTGGAAATTTAGAAAAGAGATCTGCATCACTTTGTTCATTCAAATACATGATAACAAAAATCAGAATGAAAAGTATTTCCTGATCCTAATTTTTGTACAGAAAAACAAACACTGCAAAAGCCGGACATAAGCCTAACAAATTGTTTGTATACCTTAAATAAATGTATTTGCATGCACACACTGGCAAATAGCATACAATCAAATGATTTGCATAGGCAGCTCTGGGGTTTTTTCCAGGTGAGCAGGTCATTTAACTCAGCTCAACTGCTTCATAGACCTTTGAAAATTTGACCTATGTGTTTCATTTATAAACATATCAAATGAACAAGCAGACTTATTTAACCACTGGAATTTGGCTACAAAGTATTCTGCCAAATGCTCCTCTGTGTTTCATGCAACCTCCCTGAAGTCAATGGCTTGTTTGGCTGGAATTCAAGGAAGAATTGGGACCATTATCAATAACTGAAATCCTAATAAAGAAACTCAGAAAAAGCAGTTTTACAAAGGAAGCACACTATGCAAGAGTAATTGTGAACAGGAACAATCCCACTTAGAGAAAAAAAAAAATCATTCATTGTTTGTTACTTTTGTATTGGCTTCTATTATTTGAATTAATAGATACAGCTTACAATTATATCTTGATTAACACTATTGTGTTCTAAATATAGAAGGTAAAGCAAGAAAATACCGTTTTTATTTGTTTCTCTCAGCCAATTATCTTTTCTTCTCGTCTATGTGCTTCCCAAACATGAATAGAAACTGTTTGTGTCAGTGGTACATTTTTTTTCTGCTTTCATCCTTTTTTCTGGCACTGATTCTTAGTGAACTGCCTTCCCACAACCAACATGCTAGTCTTTCACTGAAGGGGGGAGGGTTGTGGTTGTGCAGATACAGAGGAAGAGTATGTACTCAGGTTATCCTTAGCAAGAGCAACGCCTTCTCTCTAAAATAAACAACTCCCAGAAACAGGCAGTGCAAAAAGCAGTTCCTCACAGGACCACACCTCACTTTCTAACAATCAAGATTTTTTTTCCCTAATGACCTCATTTATTTATTTTTACTGCATCACTTCACATCTTTAAGTTAGGCTCTCAGTAATATGAGCAGAAAGTCTGCACAAAAGCCAAAAATATCAGCCAGTTAAATAAATTGATTTAGAATCTAATGGAAATTAAGGAAAAAGATATTTGACCTCCCATAGACAACACGTTTTCAAAAGTAGTTCTTTCAGACCTCAGCATGCCCTGCCGGTTACCTAACCGGAAATTCATTCAGCACAATGAAAATGAACTTCGTGACTTGGAAATCTACCACCTCGAACCCTGAGAAGATTTTTTTTAAAGTATGCTTCTTTGGCAGATTAAAAATTCTCTCTGGTTCCCCCACTTTGCTTTATTTCCTTCTTGTAACCTGTTTTTCCTGCTGCCATGGGCTAGATTGTTGTTTGGGTTTTTTTTCTTTCTGAGATGATTTAAGGCATACAAATGCTAATATAAGTTAATACCAGGCTATTAGGTTGATAGCGATTTTATCAGCGAGGAGCTAACCAGCCTGGAGACAGCGGCTAGGCCACTGGCTTGGGAGCCCAAAGGAAAGCAGTCCTACTTCAGACCTGCCACTACTCCTGCTGTGTAACTCTGCACCTCGTTTTCTTCTATTAAAATGACACTAACGTCTTTATCAAGAGGTTTGAATACTGTAAGCATAAAGCATGACATAACAGCCACCATCATTTATCTTCCATGTTTGCGTACGCTTTTTTGTATTTTTGCCTGTTCATGAAAACTGTGAAATGCAGTCTCAGTAGCAAAGATTCAGTATTGCATCTTGCTGGAAGTCAACTAGTAGAGGAGAGGAATATTGCAGACATTAAGACCGCTTAAGGATAGGTTTCTAGGGATGAGACACAGGAATTAAGTCATGGAAACTAACTGAATGACTGTCAACACATAAATCTGGTGAGCCTCATCAGGTGATCTTTTTTATACAGCTGATAGGCTATACCCCTAGAAAAGGTAGTTGAATGAGTTGAGAATTCTTCCAAATCTGAGTGAGAATGCTTTGTAGGTAGATGAGAAAAGGGTTAGGAGCCAGAACTCTAGCCACCCACTCTGCAGTGAATGTATATACTAAGAAAATAGGAGGAATAACATAAATCCAGAAAAACAAACTTTTTTTTTAATAAATGCAAGCTCATGAAAAAGCTTTTTGTGCCATATAAAAGAATAAAGAACATTATTCTGCATTGTTAGAGATCCCACCTCTTTTAATTTTGATTCACTAATAGCATTCAAGTAGTTTCTATTTAAAGACTAAGTAGCTATATTGTGCGATTAATGGACAAACTAGCATTCAATGTTTTCCACACTATTAAGAGACAATACAGCTTTAAATAGAATATGATTTCAAGACATAATTTGGGGGGATTTTATTACAGTCAATTTTAACATGTTCTTGTAAAACTGCATACTATATTTCTGCCACTGACATTACCATAGGATTTCTTACCTGCCTAATATATACACATTGTCATAATTCTACCAAAAAAATCCAACAGGAGAATCCAGCAGATTTTCTTCCTGAATCAGCTGAAGGAACCAGTTATAACTTACTTATTAAAAAGGGCCAATCTTTCATCTGTTTTTAGAATAAAAAATTTGAAATATCTTAAGTTTCCCTGGTGGAAGCATAATTTTCATCAAATGGTATCTTTTTTCTTTTTTTTTTTTCCCACTAGTAAAGATTTATTAATATGATGCACATGATTCTTTGTTTCCACATATTTGTAGTTGCAATTTAATAAAATTACACCAATGAAGAGAAATGAATCTTAGGTACCTTGTGTATTCCTCAAACATGCCTTATGACCCTTTCTAACAGCACAAAAAACCACCTTTTTAATTTGTTGCTTAATCAATAACACTGAATTTCTTCTCACTAAGAAAATCCATGGAAGAATTGATGGGTGGGGAAAAACACTTCAGGTTTTCTACATAGTACTTAACTGTCAAGGGAATTCCACTTTTACTGGATTGCTGGTTCAACAAATCTTGGAAATACTGGAAAGTACTGTCTATATATGCAATAAAACTTGCGCCAATTTCAGTAGGTCCCGAATTTCACCCAGAGCTGCTCTTTCTCCGCAGGAATAGCATGAATATAAAGAATTATTCTTTTTTTTTCCCCAATTTTGAATCAAAGATTTAGAACAGTAATCACACAATTACCCCCTTTTATAATCTGAAAGCATTTTCTACATATAGTTTATGCAACCACAAAGAAACAGTACCAAGATCTTTCTTCTTCTTCCTCTGGTCACAGAGATATATAGCTAATGTCAATGAACTAATGTAACTAACCTGGTGTTTATGATAACATCCTATAACTGATTGTGACACTCTAATTTATTTATGTGGCAGATGCATCCATTGTCTCAAAGATAAACATTAAAAAACAAGGTGAGTTGACTGGAAAGAGGAAAGCACCCTCTAGTTATGATTGTTATTTCTATTATTTTTTCTGAACTTCAGAAAATCCTCAATCCCCTTTTTATAATATATGCAAATATTTAAAATTTGATCTATTGAGATACCTTTAATTTCTCCAAGGAGATCACTTGTGTTTAATTTTTCCATCTTCTCCTTCCAGTCTTTAGAAAGTAGCTTTTCCATGCAGGATGAATCTATTTAAAAAAAAAGAGAAAATTATCAAATATATTCTCACACATCAGGAAAACAGGTGCCACCTTCATTTTAAAACTCTTCTCCCTGTTCTAGTTGGACCAGAGTTTCAAAGGGAAATGAACTTGTAGCCAAACAGGGTTCTTATTTAACTGCATTTTAAATCCAAAGTAATTCCACTGAGGTTAATGGAGTTACTATGGATTTAACAAGGGTCTAATTGAAAGAAAAACTTCATTCAGGATTTATGCATGCTAACTGCCAATTTACATGCATAGATTGCCAATGTATATACAAATTCTGTCTTTTTCATTTGAGAATGATTGTACACTCAAAATTATACATGAAGATTTAGAAGCTTTTTTTGGAAATTTGGCACACAGTGACATCTGAAACCCATTTTTACTACCATGTCAATGCAAAAGTTATTCATATAATGTCTCCATGGAATTCATAAAAGCACTCTACATATTGGATGTTCACAGTATCAGAAATTTTCTCAGTACGCTATAAACAACATGCAATGATTAGAAGATCGGCTTTCATAATTTGAAGTTCAGAATACATTTCAAATCTTTGTCCCAATCTGGGAGGCCTTCTGTAGGCAAGACTGTCACTGAAGTCATTACACTGAAGACTGGCCTTAGTAGGTTTCCTATGATCAGACCCCAATTCCACTAGAAAACTTCATATTGAGCATAACAGACTTCAATAAAATCTAAAGGTTTTTTCAGTTCCTAAATTAAACTAATTGCCTCTGAAGTCTAAATTATACATAATCTTCCAGATAACTTACAAAAGGTGATTTTTAAGATGGGAATTCTTATGGTTGATGTTGTGATCCAGAGTTTTATGACTTTAAGAACCACAATTCAGATTTAAAAACAATTATCAAGAAAACTTTATACACAATTGAACACTTATTTTCCCTTCCCAGTTAGTAATAATAGAATCTCCATTAAATATTGTGCATTTACTTTCATTGGCAGACAGACTCATCAACAATGCCTATGTTAAACACCCTGGAATCCCTTAGGCCCAGTTTAGCAAAATGTTATTTAAATGCAACTCTATTCCTAAAACGAATCTTTGCCATGAGCCTTCATTATTAGACCACGTATCACTGGGTCATGCTGAGCACGTTGTTTCTTAGCGCATATACTGGGAAGAGCCCTACACCTTAGTTTGTTAGAAACTCTCATAGCAAGCTGCTGTTTGTGTTAGGAGGAGATCAATGCTTTCTAAATAACTAACAATGTTCCAAATTTTGACAACATTTGCACTGATCCCGCTCCAGTCACTTACGAATTAACACTGGGGTGTACAAGAAGGCAGAATTCAGCCTAACTTATCTTCTGCTAAATTACTGGCAGATTAAGGGCAAATTGTGGCTCAAATTCTCATGTCAGCAGTCCCGTCAGAAGCACTCACACAAGTGAAAACAAAAGCAAAAAGACCAGATTAAGAATGACAACACAGATCGCATCAATGCAACGGGTAACAGTTTGTTACACCTCAGAGGATTCTAAAAATTCTCAGAGGAAGGAGCAGCATTCAAAGAGGTCACAAAAGGAGGAGTTAAAGATCTAGGGAGAAGTTTAAGAAAGACAACAGTCACTTGGCCAATCATATTTTAGGGTGCAAGTAGTTTCAGCCTAAAAATTCACATTATCATCGCTCATTTGAAACAAAACCACAAAAAACACCCCCAACAAAAAACAACCTAAAAACAAAAACCGGTTGAAAGCAAACCAAACTGTAACTACCAAAAGATCAAAGATCAGGTTTTAATTGCAACACATTTTCACCGTGCAAGCCTCCGTGGAAAGACAACACAGCTCGTAAATGTTTTTGAAGTAATATTTCAGTAGAAAAGCTAATTTATTTACTAATTATATCTTTCTATGAAAGAGACAAAATTAAGGAGCTGTAAGTTGCAATAGGCAGTGTTAAAACACTTGTTATAGAATAACAATTTACTTTTAACAATAACAGGCACTTATTACTTTTATGAGTTCTGGCCTGATAATAGAAGAATCAAGAAATAACCATCAATTATCAATAGAACATTATAATTTGGCCTTTTTTGTGATATCATCATTAGTTTAAAAAGATGTTTCTGTGTTTCTCCCCTGCCAAAATTTCAGACCCCTCATCCCCGAAAAAGAAAGAGCTTTAGAGTTTTATTTAGTTTATAGATGTTTGCTATAAGTTATGTATTCTACTGCTTTTTAACTAAGATATTTACCTCAATTCATACAAAGAAGGACAAATTTTATTTTTTTTTTTAAAAGGAACAATTAGCATATCACAGGAGTTGGTAAAATACTTTCCTCAGAAGCACTTGCTTTATTTCTTCTCTTACTGTTCTTAAGAACACCCATGTTTATCTGTAGTGTTCTTATAAGGGCAAAACCCATATTTCTAAAGATAGACTGAGAAAGAACTGGAATGGAAAACAGGTCTATCTGTGTGCTTTCTTTTTGATATAATCACATTGCCAGTTGCAATTTTTATCTCTATAAGTAAGTGACTGAAAAATTCCTTAAGAAACATTTTTTTAAACACCCCTATATCATTCAAACTCTATGTTATAGATCATACCACACAATTTATAGCTACTGTATTTTGTTATTGGGAAGATTACAAAAACACACAATGAGCCTTTTAATAAACTTTTTTATAACATTGTAGAAATAGCTCTTTTGAAATTCCTGTAAATTTTCAATTAGCAGGTTTAATCTGCATGATTTTTAGAATTTAAAATAATGATACGTGTTAAAGCTCTCTGGAGGTCCTCCACATTAGACATGAAACTAAATATAAAGGCTTATACTTGAAAGGCATGTCTCCCTTCAAGTTCTGTGTTCTGTGTTCACAAACACACATTTTGAAAAGGTTTGTGAATAAGAAAGGGATTTTTTCTTCTTTCTGTACTGAAAATTAATTTTTACATGCATATAAAATCTACAAAGATATCTTCTGACATCAGTAAAACATCTTCATCCATATTGATTCATTTTCTGATTTGATTCATTATAGAAACAGAACATCGACTCGGAATCCAGCACTGAACATTGAAGAAGCCCAAATTCACATCTGCACTGCATCACTCTCCCTGCACTGAGGCTCTGCTTCAGCACCATTCCAAAACCTTGTGGATCCCGACATTTTCAAAATTCAGGGGTATTCTTGTTAAAGACAATTATAAAAGAAGCAAAGAAAGAAATTAGCATTTATACATTTTTAGCTCTTCTCACTGACTTTATAAACCACAGTTGGGCTTATGCCGCAAAGTAGCATATTTTGTACTGACACATGTAAGAGCAAACTCGTGAAGTTGCACTGGAGCAATTTATTATATTAACAACACACAGCTTCTCATCCTTTATATTATTCTCTTGTGAATTAGGAAGAATTTTCTCTCAAGGACAGCAAACAGGTTAAGTATAATTAGACTGAGATGACTAAATGAAATCATTGAGTACTATTTAATATCACAGTTTATTACATACTTTGTTAGCAATTTTAATTGTAGACTAAAGGAGTTTAAAGTACTGTGAGAATCTTGTTAGACCTGACAGTTTTGCAAAGGTGAATGAGAAGAGGATGTTAAAAGATAAATAAGCAGAAAAAAAAAAAAAAAGCTGAGAAAAAAAGCCTAGGTGTTAGATGAAAAGGATCTCTCCACAATGACAAAGCATCGATGAAAAGAATTAACATTTGTCCATTGGGTAATCAATCAGTCATGGAATGGATGGAATCCAGCTCTTTGTTGCACGACCGGTGATGAAGAACGAGTGTGTTAGCTATCACAGCCAAGCTCTCAAGTTCTTCCGACTGAATGAAAGTCATCTTGTTCCTATCAAGGATAGCTTTTGCCTCTTGTCTCTTCCTTATTCTCCCCTTTTTTCTTTTCTTTTCAATTTCACTTTTACAGTCTTCAACAAGTTACCAACCCCAGCTATAGCTTACATGAATACTGTATGACCTTACAGTGGCCTGCACCTATCCTCATTGATTTTGGGGGTTGTTCCTGGTTGGTTGGTTTTTTTTTTTCCTTTTAATTCACTGAAGGAGCCTCTTATTACTTTCTTTGAAATACAGATAGGAAAAAAAAAAGCATTCATGCCATGTGTGTGTTTTTGTTTTTTATGGTAAAGTCATACATAAAAGAAAGCCTAAATGTGAGAGTGCAGCAGCAAAACTTCAAAGCACTGACTGTCAGACATTATTATTTCAAATCAGCTTTGACTTTTTGAGACTTAATAAAACACTATAGTACAGACTGGCATATTTATAACACCTATACCAGTGATCAACTGAAGTGTCTTATTCTTGCGACTGTGCAGTGCCTTGTTATTTCTTTTATAATAAGCTTCCCTCAAAACATGTTGCAACAATACTGCAAACTGATAATTATTAATGATACGAGTTCTAAAACGTGACTTGTTTTGCATACAATTCTTTTTGAATACATACATTACTTTGTGACAGAAGACAAAAGCACATTGATTTATTAATAATGATTGCAAATGCATAGCAAGTTCATAAACAATACAGAAATATAATTCAATCAAAGGTATAGGTGACATAGTTCTACACACATCTGAACTGTTCCATCTCAAGGGAAAAGACACTGGGAAAGGCAAGGTAGAGAAATTAGAAGCGTAATCAGGCATACTACAAGAGAAACTGTTCTAAAACATGATCAGATCCTCAGCAGGAGGAGCATAAACTTCTTTTCTGCATTTTAGAAGAACAATACTACAGAATTAGTGGCATCTTTGTCTCCATTTCAGAACTATAGTCTAAAGTTATACCCCATTACAATTTAGTAGATACAGCTAAACATAAAAAGACCATATTTTTGCAAGCTTTGGGACTACATAACAATATGCAAGTTCTTCTATCTCTAATGCTCTGTATTCTCTAAGCTACTCTTATTACATTTATTTGCCTTCAGCTCCACAGGAGAAAAAGTGTCCTTTGGATCAGCCTTTGTCAAATGAGTTCAAATGCCTCATTCAAGTTTCTATCATGAGAAAAACAGCACAAGTGGAATTACCCTGTCAGCATCTATGAAATATTTGTTAGAGAAAAAGTGTTGGGGGGTGGGGGGTGGTTCTGCAAAAGAATGTTAAATGAGATTATGAACTCCTTGGGACAGACATTTGTGTGTTTACGAGGCCTACCATACTGGATTCCTACTACAGGAGAAGAGGTGCTTTTTTCCCCCAAAACCAAATAAGCTGCAAATAAACATTAAAGTGGCTACCATTTGGTTGCCCTGCTCCCTATTGTACCTTTGCACACCTCACCCCATGCTTCAAGTGCAAATGTGCTTTTTTCAAGTGAGTGAAGCTAAGGACCTGGCATCTAAAATTAATAATAACAACACAAGCTATCATGCATCTGAAAGAGGAAGGTTTGCTTTAGTATTCTTAATAGAATACTAAATCCTGTTCAGAGTAGAAAAATCTAAATTAAAAAAGTACTCTACAAATATTCCTGAATAAAAGTCAAGCATAATTTAGATTTACCCTAGTCAGTGTTTGTTATTTACAATTAAACTAAAACACCAGGTCCCTTGGTGCTATTATTAGATCCATTCATAAAAAATGTGAACTATTCAGAAAATTAAGTATATTTTTGTAAATCCGGTGATGAGTTTTAAAATACCTGTGTTGAGACCTTTGATTAACTGATCCATCTCTGAGTGCATGAGAACAGCTTGTTTACATGCCTTTTGTGAGTTCATTGCCCATCAGATTTCCTTGAGGTAAAGAATGACCTAGCATAGATCTATATCATAAAAATATTTCCTAATTTTCATGCTTTGTATTATGTAATTTAAAATTACATGCAAGCTCTAACATTTTGGTATCAAAGGGAAAGGCAAAAGGTTAATTTAATTCACTCCGAAAGAACGTGATCTTATAATCTTCTAACAATTCAAAATTAAATTAAGGACTTTACATTTACATTCATGATTTGAGAAATAAAAATATAATTTAACCATGACTATCAGAAACTTAACTGCCGGGTAGTACTGTCTATTCTTTTTTAATCCAAGGATGTAAAGTTTGTGTAATGTTACTAAAATAGATTCTTTGTTGCCATAGTTACTTTTTTTCTTCTTTCAAACACAAATTATCCTTTTCTGTTTCAATAAACTTTAAATAAAAGAAAAGGAGAGAGCAACAATACAAAACTAATCAAAAATCTGCCTGAAGGCTCAACATCCATAGTTGCAACGTACTGCCACTGTCTCTTGCTCATAAGCAGCTTGGCTTCAATCTTGCTGTCAGTGGAGGGACAGGTCAGGGGAAACTCATCTCATCCTTCTCAATTTCCATACTGGTCTCGTACAGTAATTAATTGTTGTGGTCTAGCAGAAAATTAAAATATAAGGCAATTCAGACATGGTGTTAGCCAGTGAACTGATTTCTTTGGACAACTTTTCAAGATTTTCTTGATTTCATAAGCTTTCAAAAGCCAAGTCCTTGAAAATCAAAAACACAATCACAACACAAAAATGAGCAACACGACATTTAGAACAGGAAAATCTGCTAATTCCTTTCGCTGCATTTACTGCAAGTTACCAAAAAAAATCACTCCTAAATCCTATATCTTGCTCCTGCCGTTAAGTATCCAAGTAATCCTGGCCAGTCTCTCATTCTGACTCGTTTCTATCCACCTCTTTGTCTGCGTTGGCTATTGAGGCTGTGATGTTTCTGGCACAGACTGTGTATCTCACAAGGGTTTTGTTGAACACCTAGCACATTTCTGATCATGAATTGGAAGTTGGTTCTGATTCTCAGTGCAACCTGTAAGCAGTACTGTAAAACCAAAAAAGGAAAAAAAGAAAACAGAAAACCAGAAAAAGGGCAAAGAAGCCTTCCTAAATACAATTATATGCAAAAGGCAGTCAGCTCACTGTAGATGTTTTCTTGCAAGAGCAATAATGGAAATGTGACTGAGATCTGACTACCTAACATTACAGTTTTGTTTAGGACAGGGAACCAAGTAAATCTGCCAACCGCTGTACATTTTTTCACAGTGACAAGACTTCCACAATATGATAAAATTAGAACTGTAAGAGCTTGGAGAGCTCTCTTAACTTTTAATTAAAACTCTCCAAGCTCACTAAAAATAATTAGGCATTAAAATGTTCTGGTTTTCCTCTGAATTCATTTGCACTACTTGAATGGTCTAGATCTTGCATGAAACAACAGACATTCTAAACAGAAACACTGGAATTTAACTGGGGGTGATTTCCAGACCTGCTGTCTATGATGTGGCTAGTGGGAAAAACTGTAAAGAGTCTGAAGCTTGTACCAATTCTGCCTAAAATGGCTTGTTTCAACAGGAATTCTCTAGTGCAAAGAGCATGTGCACTGAGCAGAATGTATTCTGCTCAGTGCAAAACTCTAGATAAAAAGAAGTTTGAATTTCATGGAAAGAATAACCCAAGATACAGTTCTGACCTTTATTTTTATTTATTTATTAAAAAGCAGAACCTTTAACCTTGCAAATGTTTTTGTTCTCTTAAAATAACTCATACAATGCTATATGCCACACTATTTTTAGAAAAGCAACAAGAGAAAGCATGCTTTTCCCATACAGCAGGGCACTGATATAAACATCAACACAGATGCTCTGTGAGAGAGAGCTGGACTTCTCAAGCACTTGATCATTAAGGAATGCACCAACTGTTTTAGATAATCTCGTGCCAGCTCCAATTCTGCTCCACACTCCCCTTTGGGAGTGGCAAATCTTGTCCTGCTCCTAATTTTTCATTTTACTCACTCCTCCATTCTTTTTTTTTTTTTTTTCCCAGAACAGAGGGAAAAAGACATTGTGTGCCAAGCAATGCAAGACTAGAATCACTTCCCCAAACAGAGCAAAACTTTCAGACAATTAACCCTCCCCTCTTCTTTCAGATAAATTACTAAGTATAAAATGCAATCTGTTTCCTTTGTTTACTCAATATGAACAATTTGTAAATGACTCAAGGATAAAATTCAGAAAATGTTGTGCTAAATTAGAACCATTATAAACATGCTAATGACTGCTCAACTAAAACATGCAGGATCAGTATGAAGAAATATATTTAGTTCCTGTGAAATACAGTTGTATTGCCTCAGAACTATTTGGTCACTTAATTGTATATGATTACTTCAGGAAAATGTTAATTTCATGAACACTGCACTAGACAGTACACTATGTATGTCAAAAGGAGCTTTCTCAAATGTCAGTGTAATCGCTTGGGTGTAATGTTTTGGCATATCAGTAGAAGAGAAATATCTTTTAAGTCTGTCAAAATTACATGTACATTTCATTCCTCCACTTAAAGTTTCCCTTCCATTATAAGCTATATTTTACTGTTAGATTGGCTGTATTCATTGAAGTACACATCACTGCCTTATTTGCATTACAATGCTAGTATACTGTATATTATAAGTAATCACCTATTCCCTAAGTATGTGCACTTCTATTTACTTCCCAAGTGAAAATATAATATTGGCAAGAGAGAGTGTCGGGCTTTACGCAACAGCAATCAGGGATAGTCAGGAAAAGGGGAGTACAATTTGCTTCAATCCCTGGCCAGAAGATTACATAAACTGATATAATAAAGGAGAATGATACACTTGTTTTCCTGTCTCTTAGTACGTATCAGCAAAGTAACAAAATCAAGAGGATTTGCAATATTTGTTATTTTGCAAAAGAAGAAAGTTGTTGTAATGGAAGCAGTTGTCAAAATCTTCATTATTTTTCTCGGCTTCCACATATTCACACCTTTCTGTATTGACCAGCTCTAGAAGATCAATTTTTTTTTCCTCGGAGTGGAAAAGAAGACTGAGCCAATATCTTAGCTAGAACTCATCAGCATAGCTCCATCAAAGTCTAGTTAGTCTTAAATAGATTTGAAATTTCTCCCAATATTTGGCCTAATTATTCTTCCTCTTAATCTCATACCTCCATTCCTTGTTATAGTCCTTTTACAATCCTAAAGAATTCACTTTCATCTTTGGTATCCACTCTTTTCAAAGTCTTGTTTGTTGAAGTGACATTCTTTTCATTATTACTCAAACTATTGAGAATTTAGTGTTTAAACCTTTCTTCATTAAACTGCTCTGGAACAAATTGTGTATCACATGGCCTCTGGACATGTAGCATCTTTCTTTTACAAATGAATTTCCCTAATAGCTCAAGAAGTGGCAGATTGCGTGTCACCCTGTGTTCAGCTATGTACTAAACCCACTCACTGGTCTTATCTTCTTAAAGACATGGGGGCAGATTTTATTTTCTCTTAATGTTGCACAGCTCTCCCAGATTCTCATACCAAGCTGAAGCAAGCGGAGGATCCCAGCTCAACTCAAGAAATTATTTGGTAGCACAAATAGGCTTTTATGTCATTGCGTCTTCTCTTATCTAGTGCAATGCCAAATAAGTACTGTATGGTTTAACAAAGCAGAAATTCCATAAAATTACTATGAAAATATTAGTAAAAGTTTGGGGGAGTAAAAACATCTTAAACAAAAGGTAATACAAAAATACACGCGTGTGTAACCTCCTCCGCACCAGGTTAGTTTGGGGGGGAGGGGGAGGACTTCCTGAAAAGCAAGAAAAATCAGTTTCTATTAAACTGATTAATGTTCCTCGGAAAATTTGTGACACCAGATGATTTATGAACAAAACATGGATGATTCAAAAGACCTCTATTTTGTTCCCCAAAACATGTTCTACTCATTACCCTAATAATGCAGTAATAAACATCTGTTTAATGATTTGAAGGCTTCTTAATATTGTGTATAAAAATCTTAACTCAGCTCTTACATAAAATATTCTGAAATTAAAACAATTGTATAACAAAAAGAATTTTTCATGAGAAATCCTTAAGCGTTTTTGTATGTAAAAGTGTAATACAAAGAAAGCAAAATAATATGCTCTTGATTTGAAATGACTTCAAACAAGGATGCAAAGGAATGAAAACAATAGCTAGAATCTCCTCTCTATTTACCATTTCTGAAGGTCTCTGTGGCACATGATGCAGTCTTTTCCAGGACACTAACATACACTGACAAAATCAGTTCTATGGCCTCTTTTATACTAATACAGTTTTGACTTAAACAAACTATCATATTCTGTATAAATACAAATATAGAACAAGCAAGACCTTCCTGAGCTAATTCCAGCAGACAGAACTTTAAAGGTTTACAAATCTCACAAGCATCAATCTACTTGCCATGGATATATATTTCAGGAATAATAGCTGGTTTGTTAAAAATCTGTGGAAAGATTTAATAAAAGAATCCAGTAATATCTTCAAGAGTAATATCTTAAAATTTTCATTTCCGTATATGCATAGAGCTGAAAATTAGCCATCAGTTATTTTCTTGTAAAAGAATATTATTGATTTTGTAAAGTCAAGTACTGGAAAGATATGGAAATGCTAGAATTAAAGTTGTCCAGGAAATCCTAATTCAGTTCCCGTGTGAATAAACATTACGATACATTCTTTAAATAAAAACCCCCATGCAATTAAAAAAAAAAGTACACTTTTTTTTTTTTTAACAGGATTCTTGCTACATTCAGTACATGGGACAATCTTGGACAAAAGCATAAACTGGAACTGCAGAGCAAATGAGGCTGTTGCCCACACCATCATTGGCCACGTTTCATTGCAAAAGGTCAAAGAAATTAAATGAATGAGGGATGGAACTGCAAAAGGAGAAATGATGGGTCGCAGTTTCATTTTCTGGGAGCTCAATTTAAAGAACTTGGGGTTGTATTTGAGGAATTGCTGAACATTCACAGCTGCAGCTGTGTCAATGTAAAGTCAATGTAAAGATTGAAGCTATAATATATATAGCTATATATAAACTGCTGCACAAAGTTAGGTCCTCGGGAAAAGAATCAGTACCTAAGCACCTCAAGCTGAACAACCAATAAATCAATGATGTTTTTAAAATCACACTCTTAGTCCAATACCTGTGAAGCTGGCATACGGACTACCCTTTTTTCCTCTTTACAAAGACTTTGAGAAGATCATTTGTTTGTAGCACATTTACAGAGTATGCTGAAAAAATCCAGCCAAATGTGTAATATCCATGTCTTCAAAGCACAGCTTGAATAATAAGTGACTAATAGACACAATGGCTTCAGATTGACCAGTAAGGATATAACAATCTGCTGGACAGTTTTACATTCAGAGAGGATCATCCTGTTGGTGAACTGGATGAATCAGAATTCTTTTTGATGAAAAATATTGTTTAGTCATGTAAGAAAAATTATACTTATCTACATGGAAAAAAAAATTGTTTCAATTTTTAAATGTTTTAAATTCTGTTGGTTACCTGAAGAAAGCTTTCACGGGTTATGCAGACATTCTGCAAAAATAAAACAGTTTTAAACCTATGCTTATATACAGGTCAGACTTTTCTAAAATAGATTTAGTAGCCAGATTTGGAAACGATGGCAATTTGAAGGCTACTGATAATGCCAAATTAAAGAGAGGGTGAACAGGAAATGGGCTTTGGTTTCTCTGGACTGGACTTTACCAATTAAAAGCACTAATGATAATAAAAGAGTGCATGTTGCACCCTGTCCTGGTGCATAAAACAGACACAACCCCCTTTTGCTCTCCTGACAGAGCAAATCTTGACATCCCCCATGTACAGGCTGACAGACCTGTACGGGTTCCCCTGTCTGCTTAGAGCAAGTGATATCACAGTGTGATGCGCTACTTGACCTGTCACGTGTTTCTCGGCAGAAAATAATTTTTGCCCCCAAAGCTGGTACACAAATTCATCACCATATACATCTTTCCAAAATATGTAGCATAGTAATACAAGAAATTTCAGAGCCAAGAAAACGGGGGTCATTTGGAAACATCTGAGTGGGGATTTAATAATACTTGGGGAGCTCTCGTCCCAAAATCTGCTACCCAAAGAGGTAAATACATATTCAGTACAATTAAATCTTCATAGCTACAGAGAAACCACAGTAAGCTCATGCTACCTGTTTCGAGTTATTCTTTATTTACTATTCTGCTAATAAACATCTTTTCTTTTCCAGAATCCTCCTCATTACAAGCAAGAAATAGGCAACGGAACTCTAGAGAATTATTCCACAACCTTCACTAAAAGTTATACTGCACGTAACAAAGACAATTTACATGATTTCTGTCTTCAACATTTAGTCTTCTTGCTTTTGTTGTTTTAACCCAGACTCTATATTTATAACAGTTCAAAATAATGAGCCAAATTTTAGCTGCATAAGTCACCAGAAAATTTAAGCATGCATGAAATTTTACACAGTTACTTTGAAATTGTAAATTAATGCTGTTTCATTATATACTCCTTACACAAATGCAAAAGAATCTAACGAAGACTTGGTTGTTTAGAAGGATTTTTCTCATATTTAGGGCCAATAGAAAATTCCATATTATCAGAACAACCCCTACACAAAAGCTTCCTCAATGATAAGTTCTGATTTATAACCTAAGAAGTACCCATTCCAGAGAACAGGACAGACAGGAAATTATCTTTGTTCAAATGCTAAATGACATAGTATATCAGAAAATTATCATACTGCCTTATTGATTTAAATATATTACCAAATTCAGTGCAGGAGTAACAGGTGAAGATTTGATTCCTATTGTATTCTGTAGAGTCAAATTCACACAGTCTAATGCACTTCATGCACTTGTGCTCTAGGAATAACAACATTCACAACAGGATCTATATATTTCTTAATTGTAAACTATGCTTCCTGTCTTTTAGAGTGCCTTTAGCAAGGCCACTGCATGATTTCTAAGGCTAGATCCTTTATATACAAGGTTGTATGTATGGACTTCATACAGAAAAAGTAGTGTGGCCACGATGGTTTGAACATGCAGTGCAAAGGGTTGCGACTATCAAGCCAAAGGCAGAAGTTTGGGCTGCTGCCAGGTTCACCACGTGCTGACAGTTCGGTCCATCTAATTTGTGTTTCCATACATTAAAGTTGAGATTTATCTCTTACCCTTTGGTTGTATTTTCACTGTCTTTACTCCACATGAGAATTATCTTACTGGGGTTTTTATCTTGATGCTACCCACAAAACTCATCGTATTTAGACAACCATACAATCTTTTTTGTCAACTAATCACTTCTCTATCGCTGGGCTGCAAACCTGCCTAAACTCTACTCCTGCATTTGCACTCACACTATTAATATAATCATGAGCACTCAGAAGGCAGAGTCTCAAACATTGCAAGTTACACATCTCTGGTTCCTTAAGCTTTTTTTAAACACTTATTTATGGGCAAGGTATAATTTACAGCACCTTATGTATGGCTGGGCAGGTGGTACACTGTGACCGCTGCTCCTTATATCAAATACGCTAATATCATTGTGAGTGGTGCCCACTTTTCCCCACCAATCATGTTTTCACCTGTTCCCTCTCATCATAAGATTTGACTGAGAGCTCTCTGGGACAAGGACTGTTGTTTGCTTTTACTGCTGTTATATGTACAGCACCTAACACTTCCTGACTGGGGCCACTGGGAAAAATTATATGGAAACATCTTAATTACTTATAGTGAAACGCAGAGACCCTTGAGAACTCAGTGGCCTAAGCTCCACGGAATAAATTATTTTTGTTCCTTTTTCCTTTCAAAGCTGTACATGTCACATAACTTACTATCTCAACTGGAACAACTGCTAATGCTCAGCTTAAGCCAGTGGTCAGTGAACATTGTACCTTTGCCTGCACAAAGGGAGGCAGGCAGTATGCACGGGCACAGCTCTTCCCAAGGCAAATCAGCCACTGCAGGTCCCAGAGCTGCTGGTATATTCCATGAATGCTGAAGTCACGTGAAATTTTTTTAATTCTACAACGAGATTGCTCGAGTTTCTCAAGTTCAAAAAGTTTCCAATTTTAGGCAAGTAAGAATTGTGGCAAGATCTTGCATTTAGGAACAGCAATTCCTCTCAGTGAATTATCCCACATCCAGACATTTTCAGGGATTGTCCAAAAGCTTTTCAGCTGGCAGGAAATGAACTATTTCCTTCTTCAGCAAAACGTAACTCCCTAATGAGTTTATTATCTTATAAACAGTGGTGTAAATGTGAACTTTGATACAAAGACAATAACATCTCCCTTCTTCTGAAAACTATTAACTGCACCTACTCAGCACCTAAGACTACAGGCAACTAGTCTGAGAACACAGGTTAGAGAATTTAAATTGCCACAGTCCATTACTTTTTGCAGTTATTTACAAAATAAGTATAAAATTTGCCTGTTCATTTTGATGATTGCATTTTTTGCTCTTTTTGTGCTAGTGAAATAATTTCAAAAGATGGATAATGACAGAGATCCAGGTGCTAAAAGTGGAGCCTTATACTGTATTAAATAGCTGATGATCAGAGAATAAGAACATATATTGCCAACAAATGTATAGGGAAACCATGATAATTGTTTACTGCAAAGTCATGCAGGAATCATCACGTTGGATCAGGCTGCTTAACAATTCCTCCCTAACAATGGTAACTTTTGCAAAGACTAGATTGAAAATTTGAATACCACGAGCATGTTCCACCTATACTCAAGACTGCACTTTTAAGCAAAAATATTTTTTCCTTTGAAGAAGCTTCCATCCCTTTATACGAGAGACAAGGACCAGCGGTCCACAGAAAGGGTCAGTAGAGTTTGACCAACCAGAAAACCACACAAACCCCACTTGTAAACCAGTAATATTTCATCCAGAAAGATATGTTATCTACGTGGTCAGATACACATGTTCTTATCTTTGTTCAAATCAAACAAAATTTAAGGTTTTTTTAAACACTACATTTACAATCTCCTGTTCCTTGCTTAGATGGCACATCCTAATCTTAAAGCCCAATTTCTCTTGTTTTGCAGGTGTTCAGGTTTCAGTTCACAATATCACAGCTCTAACAGGCAAAGTTATCCACAACAGCTCCCCCAAATTAGACAATTCATACCAGCTGCTAGATGCAGTCCTCACATTGGAAAACAATACCAAGTCAGCCAATATCAACCATATTCTGTAACAACTTGCCAGGGCCAAGGTGCCAGGCGCCCTCCTATACTGGACCTTCTCTATGTCTCGTTGCTCAGAGGCTGTGACTCTGACAGAGCAGTATTGTAAAAATCTGGATTAAATCTAGCAAAGAAAGAGATCATTTATAAGTCCTCTGCGGGTACATTCTGTCTTTGGTGTGTGGCTGAAACTCCCATTAACACTAACATGAGCTACGCAGGCCTACTGATGGGTGAATTATACCCCTGACAGAAAAGTGGTTTTTTGCTCGATGGATTTTCTTTGATGAACTTGTTGGCTACTGCACAGTCATGTGTATATATTTAAGTATTTCTCTGTGTGTATGCATTTGTATATCTCCACAGTGATGATGTCAGTTTGACTAAAAATGCAGATAAAGCATTTCTTAAGCCAAAACGGGCCAAAGCTAATTTTCCCCATACAAACTTCGGTTTGGCCCTTATTTATCAAGACCAGAAAACGTTTGACAGAAAAGGGGATCCAAATTGGTTATCCCAACAAAAAAATAGAAGTTAGGGCTTTTCTTAAGACTTACTTTATAGGAACCGTATGCACAACTTTCACTTTCTAGAAAGTGGTTTTCTCTTGAACACACATCAGAACCATTCATCATCATATAATTGCAAGTTGTCAGTCAGAGCCGCACCCTTCATGCAGTGGCAGGCCGCCAACACATCTGTCAGAAGCACTCACAAGCTTCCGTGTATTATTGTAATCCCCTACAAAAGGAACAAGCCCATTCATCCAGTCCACATTTTCCAAATCGAATGACGACTGTAAACCCTGAGCCTGGAAAAATAATAGCACTTACCCTAAAAATGCCACACTTGTCAGGTGACCACAGGCTAAATGCCAGAAAGCAAATATGAAATCATTCTAATCCCTACATGTAAAGCATAGGGTTTAGAGAACTGGGTTCTTCGTGCATGAAAGAGGAAAGCTGGGTTCTCTGTGTACAACAAAGTGGTCTCCAATGGTGAAACAGGCTGCGGGGATAAATCATTGTACCCCTTCTGCAAACACTCCCCTCTTGCACTCCAGACTCCATTAGGGAAAATTTCTCCTTCTTCCTTAACATTTCTATTCTCTTTTTTGACTTCTTCTGTTTCCTTTCTCCTTTACCTAGAATCATCTAGTCTTTATGTTAACACATACTCTTTTCTCCTTTTCCTCTTTTCTCCTGTACCTCTTGAAAGACGCATTCTGCTCAGACAGACACCACAGGTAACACCTCAGGGCCAGCCTGGATTTAGTCAACCTGAGGGCTTGGGCCAGTAAGTCCAAAGCAGGCAAGATTCTCCTCTCAGAAATGCTGTTAAGGACTTTCATGGAGAATTAAAATAGCTTTCAAGGAATTAAATACTGCTTTACATGGGGCTTTAGAAGCTTACTTGGAGAGTATATGCATACAAGAGCCACGAATACTTTGGAGAATGGAGTAATAAGCTTTACCTCTCTACTGCCACTAACTCTTTTGCATTCTCTCTCTGGAAAAGTGTGGCAGTTCCACGTTCAGAAACATTGAGTGAAACACATGCCATTGCCCTTCAAGGCAGCAATGCAGGCACATGAACCTAGCAAGACCTTCAGAGGAGCTTTGCTTCAGCAGGTGAGGCCGTGGATGGAGCCTAATGCTTCCCTCTAACCAGCCAGCTCTTTATATGTGCTTAGATAGAGAGGTGAAACCATGGCTCCTCTCTGACCCCCCTTCCAATAATTTGCCCCCCAGGAACTTTAAAGGAGCAGGAGCAGACAGTCAGCCTGCATGCCCAACTGTAATGATTGGGCTGTTAAAGGCTTTGTGCACTCACGCTGCTATTGGGCATTTTTATCAGCCCTTGATACAGGCAGAATGCATATTATATATACAGACATATACAAACACACATTTCTGAAACAATTTGAAAGATATATGATGGCTGACCTGCTACAAAATTTATTTCCAAGAGCAAATAGAGAAAACATTACTCCTGAGTGATACAGCCAGGAGTAAATTATACCATCTCACTGCACAAAGGAAGATAAATATCGTAACAAATCAACTCTCAGCTGTGCTGCATACCTATATTCACACAGTGTTGTTGTTCAATCTAGTGTTAAGAAAAATCTAACAATTCTCAGACTATCTCAAAAAAAAGTCTCTGACTACTGTTAAACTACCACGCAAGCATGAAGAAGCTGCAGAAACTGCTCTGCTTACTCCTGGATGGTCACACAGACTAGTCGAGCTGGTCCACCCCATTGGAATGAAGCTGGAATATAGGAATATCCGAATTTATCATCATACTCCTGCAAAACTTGCTGGTTTTCAAAACACTAGTGGGGGAATAATCAAGCCCTCAATCCTTTCATGACTCAGTTTCTCAGACAGAAAGATCATCCTTTTATCTCACACAACTACTGAAGAATTTAATTCTTTTGCAAAATGGTAATACAAACAGCTTTAAGCACAATAGTATCTTTTTTTCAATTACACTATCTTAACTTTTACATATTTTCAAACTACTCCATATTCAGTAACTCTTAATTTTTGGCATGAATGAAGACCAAATTTCATTAAATCTGAATGAAATTAATTTGGGGCTTGAGACATCATTAGGTAATAATACTTGCTGTAAACTGGGTAAATCAAGATAAATGAATGCTTTCTCTTTTTTTTTTTTTACATACATATATATATGAGATACTAAATACACACAAATATAGGTACAACATGTGGTCAACAAGAAATAAATAAAACTGAAAACACTTTACAACTGCATGGCAGGTATCCAAACTAAATTTCAGGTAGCAGATGGCATGAATAGGATACATGTGAGAAACAGGCAATTTCAATTATCTCTGAATAGTTCATAAACAGGAAAATTTGGCAAACCACAATTTTAAAAAAATGGACTTGAAAAATAACATCGTGTAATAGAGATAACTGAATTGAAAACATAACAATGCAAAGTTATTAAGCTCATCCTGACCATAATTTCATAATGAGTATTAAATGATTACATGTGACAGAAAAGAGCTGCCCCAAATACTCATGCCTGGAAAATGTAATAATTAATTATTCCAAGTAGGGCTCAGAATTTCGTTTTAGTTATTATCATTACCAAAAGTGCCCAAGAGATCCTGCTCACCAAGTCCCTTCTTAGCTTTTGTGCAATCTACAGATGAAAAAAAAAAACAACCCAAAACCAGTAGAATCTGGACCTGGTCATTTCTTCAAACAGTTGCTTAGACAAATTTCAGTGGGGTTTATTCAGCAGAGGTCAAATTTGCCCACAGATGTCATGCAAAAATCATATTGTTTTCAGCCATACAGTGAAATAAGGTGCAAAAAGAAACTATGTTTAAAATCTTTTCTGAGTCATGCCTGAGGAGAATCTGGCCTTCACGAAGAGTTTGCTCTCCTTTTAACTTATCTTTTGGAAAAATCAAAGGTGTCAGGTAGATCTGTGAAATTTCAAAATTTGATAAGTAGGACAGTGGCTAATTTCCTAAACGTTTCATTGAAATGCTTACAAATGCTGTGTAGAGTCAGTCAGGCAAATCACCTAGGAATCAGTTCATCAGACATTGTACTATTGCTTTCATACTCCCCTCCCTAATTCTCCTTTCCACATAAGAAATGTGTCAGACATAAAGATCTATTAGCTCAAATCCCTTAAGTTATTCAGATATCTAAATACGATTTAAGTGCCTAATTGCCATTTGTGTAATTGGGAGTTAGATAGCTAAACAATAGTTTGGGTGTCTGTATTCCACTGAGATGTAAGCTTTTCTGTTAATGAAACTCTCAGCATTATCCCTATGAAAAAAATGGTAAAAGAGCTCTCAACCATTCCATTCTTAAGCTAGATTAAAGATGAAACCAAGTAAAAGGAAAAATCCTGCCTGCACAAATATAGGCAGGATAAAGTATAATTTTCATTGAAATACATATAGAATTTTATTTTTCAGATTTGCTGTTAGCAGACAAGATAACACCTCCAAATATCAGAGAAGAAAGGAAGAGTTTATTGACGACTGTGATTCCAGAAACATTTAGTAAGAATCAGAGAAGCTTTTATCCAGTTCAAATGATAAGTATTTCTCTTTTTTCATGCTAATAAAGAGAATTTGATCCCTGTTAAAACGGAAGGTTGTTCAAGGGCTTTATCAACAGCACCTTCAGCCTGGCATAATAGAGGCACAGCAAAATCAACAGATGCTTCTGAGCATCTCAATAACCGAGGTCTGGGTCTTTGAAAGAATGACTAGTTTGCCATTTCATAACTGTCATTTGAAAGAGGAAAAGTGTTGTTTAATGACAGCTGGGTTTTACTGCCCAGATGAATTGGAATAATACATAGAACCCATGTATTTTATGTACGTTGAATGCCTGTGAAACTTATTTATACGTCTGTGCGCTTATAGCTAGATACAGATACATACACAATTCCAGTATTTAAAAAATGGCCAGAAGTTTTAGGTACGGTGCTTGAATCAAATTACATCTCATTTTCAAAGTTGGTGGGCCCAGTAGTTTTGGAAGTTGAAGCTGTAAGTGCTGAACACATCTCAAAAATCAGTCCCAGTATGTTTCAAGTTAGGCATCCAAAGTCAGTAACCACAACTGATCATTTGGGTCACTGGAAAGTATGTTCACAGTATACACAACTACAGACTCAAGACACTATGAGCTAAATATCACTTCCATCAGAAGAAAAGGCTGTTATATAATACCTTTCAGACAAAGCAATATAGGAGCCACCAGCTGTGAATAAGTTTTTAGAATTCAGAGCCTCCCTGGGGGGAGTCAGCTACTTCTTTTGGGGAGCTTAACCCTTTCTCATCGTACCTTGGACAGCCCTTTCGCATGTCCTTCTACCATGACTTACAAAGCCTATGCCGTACCTCCTATCTTGGAAGGTTGGGACACAACAAAAGCTACTAAGGAGTTGTCAGAAATGTCAGTAGCCACCGCATACATTAGGAGCCCCAGTCAAGCAGGGATCTCTTGAGCCCACGAGTCCTGTCCTCAGTAAGTGCAGGTAACCACACAATAATCAGCAGCAAAGACTGCCAAGTTCACCAAGCTCCATGCGGCTACTCACTTCAAAATGAACATGGTTCTGATTTCAGAGTGGTTGCAATAGCAAAGGTTCAGCAGACTTGGGCTTAATGTCATTTTTCTTTCCCTATTTGCCTGCCGACTGACAGTCCCGCAAAAGAACAGCGACCACTCTCACCCTTTCCATGCCGCAGAGCATGGGAGATTGCCTGGCTTTGTAAAAGATCCTGTATTAAGAATATTCCGTACTCTCTCTGTAATATAAAAAAATAGAAATCACAAAACTTTCTAAAATTTAAAAGTGCAGCAGAAAATTTAAACTTAATTCTTAATACAAATTAAATGAATCCTAGCGGCCCAACTACCAGTTTCAAACCAGTAAATCAGTATGCTTAATGTCAGCAACCGATAAAGCAGAAACATATGCTCTGCTTCACTAATGGCATAAAGAACATTCTCTGATGGTCTTTTGGTTGAAGCCAAATGTTTGTTGGTTAAAACAAGATTTATTTTAGAAACATGAATTTTCAATAGCATGAAAACTGATTTATTTTCTACTAAAATCTATGAGATTACTTTTAGTTTAAAAAGACTTTCATAATGGTTTCTGCACAAGACCTATCAAATGATATTTCTTGGCCCATAACACTCATCTATCCTTTCTCCTGGCTAAGAAACCTTCCCACAGTATATTATAGTACAATATGTGAGCTACTGTGTTTGAAGTTACAGCTTATTTTATCAAGCCATAGATGTTCTCTACAGCTAGTAAGTGGTGCACTCCCTTGGAACAAATAGATCAGCATTTTCTTTGATTTTGTACTTTCTTTGTTTGAAAAGGATACTAGATGCTAAGGCAACGAAGTATCAAATATTCAGTATACCTGTCGAAACATACACATACATACCGTATATCACACCAAATATGATACTAGAATAGAACTCTGTGACAGCTGCTGAGCTTCCATTTCTCCCACCAAGAATCAAGTAGTTAGATTTTCCAGAAAGTTCAACTCTCTTTCAAGCACTCAAAACATGTGAACAATTTCTCTGAAGTGTTCCCGCTATTCTCAGTGCTGAGAGTTTTAATAAAAGAAACATTTTTGTATGTGACTAAATAAGAGCTGTTTAACACTAGGGCTGTTTGAAAATCTGGTCCAGTGGGGGTATCTCAGAATGACAGGAAGTCCAGCTAGCACCTTTAATATAACAGTTTGCTACATTTGGGGTATTACAGGGTATTACCTAAGCAAGAACTGCAAGATTGGTCCCATAAATTTTAAATTTTACTTTTTCAAATTGTGACCCATGTAATTTTAAGAAACCAGATAATCTCAGTGTCTCAGAGATCAAAGTAAAGAAATGGTTTCATGAAAGGGTCAGCTGAAAGTATATGGCACACGGTGGCTGACAAAAGATTAAAATGCAATCACATGTGAAAAAGCCACAACTTGAAAGAAATCATGCATTCTTGAAAAGATACTTAATACTAATAGATGACATACTTTTGCTTGAGTTTGGATCATCTATCCTCATGACTCATTATGTATCTGAGTACATCAATTATATCATAAATAATTTATATCATTACAATGTTCCATGGTTTAATGCATTTAAAACTGTTTCAGACAGGTGAGGGTCTTACATGTCTCACACACCTCAACAGACCGGGACACTAAGAGTGAAACAAAACCTTCGTATTAGTAAGTATCAATACTTTTTTCAAATAAATAAATAAATTCAAACGATATGAAAGCATACTGCAAAATCAAGTGTGTGCTAGGGTCTCCAATTTACAGACAAGGTATTTGAAGCAGAAAGGTTAACATCTTTGCCCAAACTCAGAGCAAGTCACTGCAATCACTGTGCTTCTCTCCAGATTCTGAGCCAACTCCTGGAACATAATAGAAAACCTAACAAAAACAGAGCTTGTAGGAAACATTCTCTTAACATACAGCATGATCACAAACACTGAAAGGCTGGTTGACATTTTCAAAGCTGCAAAGGGAATTTGGATGCTGCCAATTCTCATTAACTTTAATGGGAACTGGGCATCCAAATCTCTTAGGCAGTTTTGCAAATCCCACCACAAATGACCATTTAGGTGGTAAGCATTAAATGGTATTGCCTGCCAGGCACCTTTATCTTAGAGAGCTACACAAAATGAAGCTCCATTGTTTTCTTCCTTGTAGAATAGTATGTGAGCTAAATGAAGTTTCTCACTTGTGGCTTATATAGAAGCAATTTTTCCTGCCACTTGCAAGGTGCAATTCAACCGGTTTCTTTACACTATCACTAAGAAAGACAGGACAAAGAAAACACATGGGCAAACAATCACTGCTGAGAGATAAAAAGTAAATTTACTGTAAGTTGGTGAGTATTTCTGAGCAGACACTTCTGAAAGACATGGCCTTTTTATTTCACTTTTAATAGAAATATTTGGCATTATTAGAGTGCTATATTTCTCACCTATTCATCTTTTACTTTCTATATACCCGTCTTTCTGACTAACACCTTGGCATTCAAACAAGTACTATGCTCAAAAATAAAAAAAATAAAACCTGTATAAATGACAGAGTGTTCAACCATGAACACATTGTCTTTTATGAATATTATAATCACAGAATCAATAAGCCTACAAAGAAAAAACAGGACACAAAACGTGTTTTGTCATTTCTGACGAAGTTATAAAAACAACAGACATTCAATATGCCAAGTGTTCTTCAATCCTTCATAATCATAGCCTTATTGAAGTGAGGACAAAAAGGGTCTAATTGCATAGGAGCAATCTCAATGTAATAGGTTATACACCCAGGCACTGCTGCACAATACAACAAAAACAACGTTCCCTGTGTATAGCAGAATGTCATCTCTCATTTTCAGGCAATTACCTTCTTTCTTGTCAACAGTTTTAATAACCTCCATCATCTCTAAAAGACTTTTGCTTCAGTTAAATAATTTTCAGCTTTTTAATATGCAAATGTGCTTGTTCATATGCATGGGTGAAGTGGCGCTGCTACTTGAAATGTGTCAGTACATTGTGGAGCACCTGCACCTCGGGGAAGCTTGATTTAATTGACACCTAATACTATTCATTATTCCACTTAGTGAGCAACTCCTATTAGTCACCTGTAGGTTTTCCTATAAGCAGTGCTTTGGCCACCAATGAAAATATGAATATTTCTATAAATAGAATGGCCATATTTAGTAAAGGGGGTTCACTACTGGTGAGTCTGGAACATCAACTCATCTGGAATATTTCTTAGGATTCTACACACACACACACCCCCCCGATTCCTCCCTAAAACTTTTCTTGACTATGATGGAAGTCAAGAGTAACTCCTATTTAAAAAATATTTCATCAGTGTTAAGTATCGATACCTTAATTCTATAACTGTATTAAATGAACATTGGTGAAGTCTGCAAAAGAGAACAGGGAAAATAAATCAAGGTGGGTGGTTTTTATTAATGTAGCTACTGTTTCCTTAAAGTGTGATCTGAGTTAGATGATTCCAACATCTGCTTTACATGATCTGAATGTAATCACTGGCTGTGCAAAGAAATGCAGAATATGTGTTATTAATTGAATATTCCTGTAATAAATATTTACCATTATAGTTTAGTTTAACCTTATCCAGCTAATAGCCAATTTTGCTCAATTGTGAAGGATGTGCCACAAAGATCTCTGAATTGCCACATGAAATAATTACATTGAATATGGGATTCTCTGTCTTTACTGATATGAATGCGATAAATATATGCTATAAATGGATACAGTTTAAGACTGTCATTGTTCTTTTATTGCTGTATTACAACTCAGGCACAGTGCACCGTATGTGCTAAGTTGATGATATCAGGGTTGTTTCTTTACCACATGGTCTGTAACCTTATTGTTCAGGCCACATTTCTTTCCAGCATTAATGCATTTGTTAGTCCCAGAAGGCTTAAACTACAGATGTTTAACATCCTGCTTATGGACAGATCATCTGGAATATGAACTGAGAAATCTATACGACTTATTAGTATATGTTGTGAGTGTAACAGAGATTTAATAGTCTGTTCAAACTAGATTAGTGAAACTGTTTCTTACAAAAATGCAACTTCTTAAAATAGACGCATGTAAAAATGAAAAATTAAGACATTCTTTTGACTAAAATATGATTTTTATCAGAAGAATTTGTCACTAATTAATGCTGTTTACATAATAGTGTATGTAACATTAATTACAGCTTTCAGAATGTTAACTGCAAACCTTTTTTTTTTTTTTTTTTTTCTTCTGTGAGCACAGATTTACCAGTATGGTGGAAATCAGAGCTCTTTTGAGGGTTTTTCTGCAGTGTATTCAAAGTGATCATAAATCAAGTCTAGAATTCAAAGACAGTTAAGGACATAGGCAGTAAAAAAGACTGAGTAATGCTAACCCAGAACTCCAATCATTTTTAAAGTAAGTGGGGACAACACTGGTCAACTAGGCGATTGTTGGTATCCCCCAAAATGTAATCTCCAAGCTGAAGAATGGCAGCTGGCAGAACAGCTGGTGAATAGGATTAATGTCAGAAGAAAGAAATAAAACTCAACATATGTCCAAGCCTGCGGTGCTGGGACTGAGCATGATTGTACCCCGACGGATACCATGTGTACAGCTGGAAAGTGCCACTGTGCCATGCTTCTCTACCCCACAAGGTCATTTCTAAGAAGTATAGCTAATATCTGAACTGAACTTTTCCTTGAGAACTCTGACTGATTAAGAAACGAACAAACAAGCTTCACAGTGCAAATATTTTGGACTATTTTAACCCCCTCTGGGTGGTTTTTTATAATACAATCTCAACTAAAAAAGCAGATTAGTATTAAAATGGACAGATTGCACTAATGTAAATATAATTTTAAAGCTATTTAAACCTTTTAATCTCATCTCATTCAGATTTCCACATTCAAGGTTCAAATAATGCCAAAATCACAAGTTTAATAAAATAAATAATTTTGTTTCATAGTATTTACATTTTTTACTGAATATAAATTTGAATAAACAGCATGCATAGCTATAATACGCCTAAGAAATTTAGAAAATGGGGGAAAAAAATTGACACTAGCATTAATTCATATTTATATTTTGAAATGTTATCTCCTAAGGATATTTCAGCTCATGTTTTAGCATGCTCCTATTTTTTTACTGCAACAGGGCAGTTGTTGGAATTGGTTATAGTGAAGAACAGTAAACATATAAAAATTCCTAACTCATGAGAAAGGCCCAAGTATTTTTAGAACTTTGAAAAGAACAAATTCTGTTCAGTCTCCATTTTTCTACTAGCAGCTTGAAATGGATCCTATCAGCTAGATAGTAAAGTTCATACACAATCAGATTCTACACCACAATTGTGTGCAGTGAGAAAGAGCACAAAGGGTTAACATAACCAGTTTTATTCTGTGCCTAATGTTATTTTCAAATATGGTGATTTGGGGTGCCTTTTATTTTGGATAGGGAATATAAAAAAAAAAATACAGTCCCAAATCCAGGCTATTTTTTAAAATACTGGCATCAGCTATGTCTACTTGAACTTAGAAACATCCATTTGATGAAAATGCAAAAATTACTGAAGTGACAAATCGCACCGACACCCCAAAACAGACTTGCCTCCTTTTCTCTTCTTTTCTTTTTTCTGTTCTTTTTTCTATTCCTTTCTGGCATCACACCAGGAAACATGCAGTGGAATAATATCCCGCACACTCTTACCAGAGGAAAAGACACATGCATCTCAAAGGATGCAAGCATGCAATGCTACCTTGGTACCTTAAAATGGAATATCCAACTGGTGCTCCATCTGTCAGCTGCAAGACAGCAACAGGTAACCAGAGGTAATATTTTATTACTCGTACTAAGTTGATTTCACTAAGGAGGGTAACTGTATTGTTTTCCACTCAAAGAAAATAATCAAGAAATGGCAGGCAACCCTAGTGATTTGTTCAGCTTAGAAATACATTTTTCTGACTCGTAGAAAGATCCTGGTTAATATTTTAATAATGGAAATCCTCTCCAGTAAGAGATGTAGAAGAGCTACAAAAACACAGTACAGATGAAAAACTTGAGCCAGTTTGAAAGCAGTGAACGCCAAAGGCCACAACTGTTACTGACTTGTAAACAGTGTAATTACAAACAAAATTTCCGCTGCAACCTCTAACCTTCTTTTATTTATCAGATACTTGTATAATGCTCACATAATTTTAGATACTGTGGTATATTAAAGACAAAACTAGAGGCCTTCTAGTCTCTAAACAGATTTTATCCTGGTATAACCCCATTAGTGGACTAATTTTATGTGAGCTACAGTAGTATCAACTGATATAGTTTGTATCTCAGAATTTTCTATGTGTGTTCATCCTCCTAGCAAAGATACCATTTGTGTTCCATCACTTATTCAAAATTTCACTATAGCCTGTTCTTCACTTTTGTTTGGAAATATCTACCCATTTTTACCAAGTTCTCCTACCCATTTTTCAAAAGTCAATAAGGCAAGTGGAAAAATAATTTTAGACAATGATAGTAAAATTATAATGTCATTATATTCTCATCCTCTGATGACTGACTCCTTCAGTAGGAAAAATGCTGAGAAGTTTTAATTTCTCAGCACACACGTCTGCATTTCTAACAAAAGTAAAACTTCTAGAGAATGATTTTAAGCTTTCCTTGAAGAAGGACTCATATGTTAAGGTCTAAATGTCTAATCAAGATAGCAAATTTTAGATATTTTTCATCACATAAAATTATTCCATTCTATTTTAAGACAGTCTTGATTCTAATAAGAATCTCCAGCAGCACTCATCTAATATCATTATGCACTGGCAAAAATGTTTTTGTTTGCACTCACATAAAAGGGAAAGAAAAGCACATTGCTTATTAATATCTACTGAATTGTTTAAGAGGATTTTTAAGATACAAGTTAAAAGAATTTCATAATTTCAATTTCTCCTTTTCATTTAATAGTAGACATTCATTAGGACCCACACACTGTAATAAATTATAATAATTTCAAACAAGAATTAAATTACTAGGTACCTAGTGAAAGAGCCATTTTTTCTTAGGTACCCTGTAATCTAACTGTCAGATTTAAAATCTATTCCCAATCAACTCTTCACAACATTCACATTTATTCATCTATGCTAAATTAATAAAAGGTGTGAATAATACTGACAAAATTGATCATTATTGTTCATGTAGATTTAGAAAATTATAAGGTAATCTAAAATATAAAAGGAAGTGAGGGAAACTATTACAGTTCTTATAAATAAATTCATCCTTTGCTATATTTTTCTTAAATCAGGAAAAATCTTCAACAAGAATTTATGTAGATTGACTAGCAAAGCCATTTAATAAATTGCACATTTTCCAATAGAACTACTTTTTTATTTCAAAAACTATTAAAAGTTGATGGGGACTCTAATGCAACATAAGAGTTCACCCAAAATCTGAAAAAGTAATGCTGAAATACCGAAAAGGCTACCCAATGTCCAACTGAATACACAATTTTTGTTGGTTGAACCTAGGATATGCTAAGCACCTTCCACGAGGTCCTGAGCGAGCTCAAGTAACACGGAAGTAAACGGGAATTGAGGACACTCAAAATCTCTTGGAATCCAGAGCTGACCGAGTACGGCAACTCTGAAAAACAGGGCGAGCATCCCTCCCCTTTATCTGTGTAAACAGATGTAAGAGGGGACAGCATCCTCCAAGGAATTAAAGGTATTATTACACAGTCACCTTTCCTTATATCCAGACTTACCAGCAACCAGAAGTAACCACTGGATATTATTACAGCTCTGCGTAAAACCAAAGACAATGTCTATATTAGACTCTCCTGTCCTTTGCCCATTTGCAGTAATTCCTACCATCTAACCTCACTGACCCTCTCCCCCCTAACGGGGATCCCTGCAGATAAAGTAAAGCATGTCAACATCTGTTCCCATTCACACCGATTTTAATTTACAAAAAGAGCTTTGCTATTTTCAGAACAGGCTCCAGAGCACAATGACAGATTTAAGGCCTTTAATGGGGTTGTGTTTTGAGTGTGTCAGCGTTTCATACTCACCAGGACTATGATTCTAAGGGGCTGCACCAAAGGAAGCTGCGGGGGGCTATGGAGCCACAGCAAGGGTGTTCTCACTACCGCGCTATTTACCTATAAACCAGCCGACAAAGTTTAATGTCCTTAACAAACCTCTGCGTTTGCTGCTTTGACCAGAAATCAGAGATCCAGAGCACTGGCGATACAATTCCTTCTCTTCCCATTCTCATTCTGTGCATTCCTTCTACCACCACACATCTTTCTGAAACTCGGCATGTATTACTGGGGGTATGTTTTCCAAACTGCTTTCTCATGACATAGCTCTGTTCTTACTGACTCTTGAACCCACCGATTTTTGTGAAAGCAAAGCCAGGCCAAAGCTCTGTGTGGGTTTTGGGTCTTGTTTCTGATTTGTTTTGGTTTTTTTTTAAACACAGCCTTCGGTCTCTCCTGCTCCGCCATATTACAAATTTCACAATAACTAACCATCAGTTTTCTAACGTTCTTTTAACTGGAATTTATTTATAGACTACCCTTGTAAATCTAAAGAACTTACTCATCCTACTAGAAAGTTTCAGAGCATGCAGACTGTGAAGATCACAGTTGTACAAAAACAATTCACAGAGTTTCAGGGAATTCATAGTGACTCAAAATAAAATTTTCCATCTCCTCAAGAGGGTTTGGTTGGGGCTTTTTTTAAGATATACAATATGAAGAACAACTTGGAGAAACAATGCACAAGTTGTGTTGTAATCACGTAACAGCTAAGACATGAGCAGCTGAGCAGAAGGAAGATGGGCAGTGGAATGCCATGCAGTAATCAGCACTGTTGACTAATCAGAATTTGAGACACTAGAAGGTAATAAGGGTATTATAAAGAATGGCTTATGAAGGAGCAGCTGTTTATGTGTAGCTCACTGTTTAAATGAGTTCCACTAGATTGCCATGGTATGTTTTGGTAAAAAAGTTTCACTCCAAAAAAAAAAAAGAAAAAAGATATTATGTCAAGAAGAGCAAGCACGAGGGAGCAAATATCTGGGTATCACGGCCGCAAGTACATTAATAGAAGCAGTTATCTAGGTACTGGGGACTTCTAAAAAATGACATAAATTCAGTGGCCCTGGAAGTCATAAAAGAATATTCATTACTTAGGCAAAGCTTAAATGTCATCTTTGTTAGCCTCCACCACTGAGTGTTGTTGCCATGGGCACAAGAGCTGAGGTGGTTATGAAGGGTAATAGACAAAGAGGAAAAAAACAAGGGAAAGTATAACTAAAAACAACTACAGAGCCATTTTAAGACATGTCTATTTGCACTGGCAGCCAATAAACACAATAAATAAATTCAACCTAATTTACAAAACAAGCCAATTTTAATATCCCTCCACATAAACAGAATAATAAAATAGTGCTATGATCTCAACTAGGAAAATCTAATTAAATAATGTAAAAAGACCAAAAATAAAAACAATATTCAAAATCGCACCAGTGAAAGCAACAACTCACCGTAACTCTCAGACAATAATCATGTTGTTCAAATCTACGTGCCATAGGGTTGTTCAACAGTTTTTTGTTTGCTTGCTTATTTTCAGAAACCAACTTACAGTTTTGTTTTTAAAAATATCTTTGAACTGTTGGGAGCAGGAAGGAGACTGCCTAATAGTAGTGGAAATTTATCATAATCCATTATTTAAAATATTCTACTGTGGACAGCAAGGGCTTGGTAATATTTAAAAGCAGTCAGCAAGCAGTGGAAACTCTGGTATCTTTTGTAACAGTTCACATGTCAAACTGGCAAAGTGCCCACAGTGTACGGCAGAAAAATCTATTTAATGTCTGCCCCACAAGGCGACATGAGGCTTGATTGGCAGAAAGCAGAGAGTGGCTTTTGATCATGTGTCCTAACAAGCAGTTCCAGCTCCTGTCTCTTCGGCTGAACGGCTCCACATTACCTATTCAAACAGAAGTGACAGGCCACTGCACTACTCTTTGGCTCTAGTCTCACGCAGTGGGAGCTATGCTGGAGACAGAGCCACTGATTAAATATATCACTTTTTCAAGACAAGCAGGTTGTCTGAATCAAAGTTGGACAGAATAGACTCAACATTATTAAAAGAGGATATAAAACTGGAGTTGAGTGATGTTAGGCCAGTTTGTACAGCCTCAGGGATTCACAGACTGACAAGGGGAATAAGGAACAGCAGAACTCATAAAGCAGGGTCAGAAATTAGCTGTGACACCTTGGCCATTTTCCCATCACTTCAGGGCCACTGTGTTTCAAATCCTGTAGTCTCTTTTTGGCTTTTTTTTTAATGATTTTGTGTGCGGGGAGGGGGAGGGGGGACATAAAAATCGCTAACTACTGAAAGTTGCAAATTGCAGTTTTACAATAAAAGATAAAATATTAGCCACATTTTCCCACCTAATAGATAGAGTTTTCTAATTAGACTGGGGCTTTTTCCTTGTATTCTCATCAGCCAAATTATTGTCATCAAATAATTTGTTGATACAGCACTAGCTGCTCTTGCTCTAGGGAAAAACTGAAAGCTGGGGGAAACGACTGAATAGAGATACGTATTACATCGCCTTGTTAGTTCATTAACAAATTGGTTTGATTTTTGAGGTTATATGTCTGGCCACTGTCTGTTGTGTTATCTGATACACAGACACAGAAAGGCAACAGACATGATATGTTGTCTCGTCGTTATATCACAGAACAACAGATACACTGAAACTTGGAGGAGCCAATGCTCCAACTAAATTTTTAATTAAAAGTGTAACTGCAGATATAATAAAACCTATTAATAAAGCTGCAACAACTGCATTTAAACAGCTAAAAACACAAACAGTCCACAGAGGAAACAGAAACTGAAGTAAAGGAAGCTTATTTTACTTGGTGATGCACGTGCATGCCAGATCTATAAAATTACTACCGGGCTATTCAAAGTTCTGTAAAAAGATGTTAAAATTATGATACAAAAACTAGATAGTTTTTTTCCAGGAATACTCCTGCAGTAATTCCATTGAAATTAATAGAGTCATCTCAGGAATAAACTTGGTTCAGTATTTGTTTTTCACTACAGCAAGTTGTTCTGACATTTTAACAAACTTCTGCCCAATGTGTTAGTTTTTGTTTCACTGTAAATATTTAAAAGTAATCTGCTTGTTACATATTTAAGATGCGATAAGGACTGTTAAGACCTACTCGGAGAACCAGAGCTGTTTTAAATACTGAAAGTGGAGGTAAATTTGAAGATAGAGTAGAAAGAGCCAAATCCTGTCCTTATATATATCCTTTAACACATACAGCATAGCAATAAATGCAAACAGAATTCTGTCTTAAGGTGGTATTAGACTAACAAGAAATTCAGTACAGAGCTCTCGATGTTTTTGGTGCCACTGCAGGCTCTCTAGACTGTAGTGTTCAGAGTTCCTCCAGATGGGTGAAAGAGCCTGCTTGCTTCAACATTTTCAAACAAATGAGACAGAAGAGTATTCAGGATGGGTTTTTTTAGTTTCAGTGAAGATCATGATTCACTGTAGAAGGTGATGTCACATCAAGTTCTTTAAGAAATGTGAGCAGGCAGCAGTGCATTTTAGCTTCATGTCGAAATACAGCAAATGGTTATGTAAAGCATTAAGTAAAACAGTTAACAAAAAGCAAGATGAAAATAAACAGGCATTCATACATAGGGCACTGTGCCCAGGAACTCTGGGCACCTATGTAAGTAAAACTAAAAATACATTATGATTAATAAAAGAAAACAGCTATTAGATACATTCCAAAATGCTAGGCTGTAGAACAAGACATTTTGGCACAGCTTTACTGATTGGCAGCCCACGTTAAAGACCGACCCAAGACTGCAGTGGAAGGGGTGCTGCTAGTCAGGACGGAGCAATGCTAACAGGAGCTATCCGCAGATGTTTACACAGTACTTGCCCTCACGACTATTTTTAACAAGGGCTATTATCGCAGTCTGAACTCTATAGAAACACCACCACTTTTTTATGTTATTAAAGTAATAAGGAAGAGGGAGGATTTTGACACATTAACAACTATTAACTCTTGCTTCATTTTGGAGATCAACATGCCAATGAGTAAATAAGGAAGAAGCCTGGCTACAAATAGGAATTGGAAGGATTCATCACAATCCAAAACACACTTACAAAGCACAGAAACATGTAGTTCAGAGTACTGAACTATGTTTTGTTCCTGGTTTTCACTTGGCGCTCATCAGCTATGCACTGGGAAGTGAGAGCACACACGCTGGACTAAAACTCAAATTATACAGCTGAACAGGACTCAGACAGGCCTTGAGCATACTACCAGTGAAATTTAAGATAAAGCCCTTCTTGGCTTTAAAGGTACCAAGATCAGTCCTACAGTGCAGAACTAGAGGCCTTAAAATAAACCATATTTAAGACCACACCTGGGGTGCTGTGTCCAGTTCTGGGCTCCCCAGTACAAGAAAGTTATGGGCATACTGGAGAAAGTCCAGCAATGGGCCATAAGACAACCAACTGATTGGAGCATCTCTCATACGAAGAGGGGCTCAGAGAGCTGTGAGTGTTTAGCCTGGAAAAAAGCAGGCTCCAGGGGATAATATATAAATATCTGATGGTGGGAGCAAAGAAGACAGACCCACACTCTTCTCTGTGGTGCCCAGTGACAGGCCCAGAGGCAAAGGGCTTAAATGGTAATACAGGAAATTCCCTTGAAAAATAAGAAGAACCTTTCTTATCGTAAGGATGACCAAATACTGAACAGGTTGTGGAGTTTCTGTCCTTGGAGATACTCAACAACTGATGGGACATGGCCCTGAGCAACCTCTTGTAGGTGATCGTGTGATCGTGCCCTGAACAGGGGGGGTTGGACCAGACAATCGCAAGTGGTGCCTTCCCACCTCAGCCACTCTGTGATTCTCCAGCGCTATGAAACCAACAGCAAAGTGAGTGCAGGAGAACATGGATAGATTGTCACTGAAATAAACACAGTAAGGATCTTTCATGTATTGGCTGATACACTTGGAAGAAGAAAGGTGCTTTTAACGATGACATCCTAAATTTTATGATGCTGAACTGAGCAGTTCTTTGTAAAAAGGATAAATGCAAAATCAAATTTCCTCCCTCACATTCTAAAACATTCTAGAAGATTTCCAAATCTTTTAAGCTCAAATTCTTCCCATTACAAATTTCAGGGAAAATAAAAATGTCTAAAAAATACTTAACACTTAAATAAAGTAGTATTTTAAATGGAAAAAAATAACTACTTTTTTTTTTTCCTAACTCTTACTTGTATTTAATAATACACAAAAGTAATACTGACGTTGAATAGATTTAGTCTCCTTAGCATAATATTTGTTTGGGGTTAATTAGCACGGCTGAAGACTAATCTTAATAATTGTTTGTTGTTTCCACCAGAGGCAGGTTTCCCTCATGAAAGAATAGGCATCTTGGAGCTTCAGACTAAAACACAGAGGTGAGAGTAGCTGCTCTCTCCGATAGATGAACAAGACAGCCTGAGCATGTAGCTGCCTCGTGCAGCCAGGCAGCGAATGCCTCTGTCTCTCTTGTGGCAACCAAATAAAGTTGTCAAAATTATTTTTAAGTAATGATAAGGTATCTAAACCAAATACTGTATAGAAAAATAAGGAATATATCAGCATTTAAAATGTATATGCTGCTGAGCATTTTTACTGTCATTTCTTTAAGAAAAGCAGATCTAATTAGCTGTATCTCTAAAGTGCGTACCTAGCATTTTTATTATGTATTATAACATTTTGCTTAGAGTTGACATTTTTATTCTGACAAGCACTGTCTGGAGAGCTCTCAATAAATAATACATTTACAATTTTCAGTAAATAAGCACTGGACACAAATCGTTATCCTTACTTACAGCTGCCCCTCTCTAATAGTGCTTTTACAAGTAAGGTGACTATTCAGTCTAATGCAATACTCTCAGTGCTGGAAAGATATTTTCATTCATTACCCCAGTCACAAGCACTTAAAGCACTTTTAGGCCCTGTTGCAAAACAGCAGGAATGGCAAAGCAAATAAGACCAACTAAAACTAAAGTTCATCATGAAAGAAATCTCAGGTCATTCACCGTACAGAACTTGGAAAATACAATGGCATACAAGATCGGCCACATTCTAGCCCTATCTTTCCCTCCTATTTTTATATTTACTTCAGCAAATTTAGGAAGGGAAGTATTGCAGTCTAGTCCCTAATATTAACCTGATGACTACAAAATGTATTTCAACTCCCATTTTAAAGCATGATCTGATCATAACCTTGTTTGTGTCACAGTACATCAGAAACCAATGAAGTTTGAATTTATTTTTCTGCTGCCAAGATCACACAACTGAAGCAACTCTCCATATTTTTACAGCTATTTACTCACCTACGTTCTTCACCACAGAGCCCAATGTCAGTTGTACCCATTCATACTGAATTTGCCTTTCTTACTGCCCTAAAGAAAAAGCTGGCTTTTTAGATATGCTTTTTTAATAATGCTTTCGTAATACTAATAACATACAAATAGTGTAAAGATAACAGATCTTATACCATGTCTAAAAGGAGACAAAAATGTAGAGGAGCATAGTGCAGAAAATTATACAAAAAAAGGAAGCATGGAGACAATTTATCACACAATAAAAATTAAATTAAATTAAATTGTATCCAGCAGTGGACAATGTCAGAATTGAGAAGTCCAGTGGGATTAAAGAAAAAGATGACATGGCCCTTGAAGGTAAGACATTGGAAAACAGAGTCATTGGGTAGGAACTGGTTGGAATGGTCAGTAGATGCTGGCATTGAGAACACTTTGGCCTGTTTCAGTTTAATCTGTCCCTGTATACAGCTCAAGTTCACAGACAATGAGGAAAGGCTGAAAGCCCATTTGTTATAATGAAAAGGATTTTACTCATCTCAAATATTCAGGGCTGAATAAAGACATTTCCTCAATGTAATGTGAGCATCTCAAAATGGTGAAAGTAAACCTCTACCCAAAAATACATTCAAGAGTTATCATAGCTAGAAAGGATGTCCCAGTCTTCAGAACTGAGACCTGAATTTCAGACTCCCCACATCAGGATTTGAGCTGTGATCAACTCTGTTTATTAGCAAAAGCAATAATTTTGTAGAGGTGCAGAGGTACAAAAGAACAACCTGCATTGGGAAACTGAACCTCCAGAAAAGTAGAAGGTCCCTAAAATGCCATAGATTCTACGTCTAGGTAACTGCCTGATAGTAACCAAGGTGTATTTTCACCTCACAGGTCCTCATGTGGCTATTTCCGTGCAACTTCCAGCAGATCCTGTTACAAAAAATGCTACCATCACACTCGCCACATTCTTGTTGGTAATCCTGAATTAGAGCTAAGAACTGAAGGGACATGAAAACCTTTTAGCAAAAAAGATGGTCTCCATAATCTATTGACTTATTCATATAGATCTCATTCTTCCTGTTACCTATGTAAAAGCCTGTACTGTTCCCCATTTCTGTGCCACGAACAAATAAAACTGAATGGAAACTTTCAGATGTAGCATGAGACATACTGAAAAATGCTGAAGAATTAGTATACTGTAATCCACACAGAACCTGAGTAATCACCAGAAGCTCAAATGCTACAACACTGGGCAAGATTGTAGTGTAGACAGCCAGATAATAATTGCAAAGATAAGGTGGAAAGGTGAGAACATGTGCCAGTTTCTTAAATAAAAATTGTGAGATAGCATTTAATCACAAAACAGTACTTTGAAAGACTTGAAGGATATAAGGCAGGAAATAATAAAAAATGCATAAATTCACATATACCTAGAAGGATAAATAAAAATATGAGACAAAATATTAATGACCAGATAAGGTATGGTTACACAGATTGGGTCTGCCTTTGAAAAAAAAAATTATCTAAACATATGTTGCATTCTAAATGTCGTTAAAACAAGTTCATTAAAGTTATTTCTGCTTCAAACAAGAATAAATTTTTGATAGAAAAATCAAATACATCAGACAGAAATAAACTAGGCTGCATCTTCTTTTAGTTACCAGGAAAATAATCCTAGAAACCACTTTCTTTGTGGTAATGTTCCTAAAAAGTCCTAAATTACTTTAATTTAACACATTAAGACATAGGAATTCATTGTACACTTCAACAAATGAATTCTTAGAGATTTTATGATCTATAAAACTTCTCTAAATAGAAGAATATATTTTTCTAAAACATCAACATAAATTGCACAAAAAAGGAGTGACCAATGTGATTCTACCAAGATCATTGGATGAAAAAAAAAAAAAAAAAGAGAGAGACAATGAGTTGCATTTAATTATATGGTAAAGAGATAAGTAATTCAAGAAAACAGCAGTTTAGGAAATTGTGCCTCATATCTCTCCTCTAGCTTGATCCAAGTCATCTATTTATTCTGTGGACTGTTGGGCTTTTGTGGTTTTATTTTGGAAGCATGCTTGGAGCTTAGCAGAAAAATTCCTCAGCCTAGATGCTACCATATACAGCTTCTAACAAAAAGAAAGTAAAATATATGTATTAAATTAACTATATACATAACTGATTCTGAATTTGTTTACCAAAAATGATTTTTAAGAAGAAGAAAAGGGAAACATCATGAGGGTGGTACCTAGCAGATGTGGCAAGGTTTTTCAAAGATGATGAAAGGATTTTGAAGAAGGTGAGTTTTTTCCACATCCAAACAGCTTCTTTCTAGCTGAGAGGAATGCCAGTTACCATTTACAATTCCACAGGTATCACAAAAAATAGAACAGTAGTATTAATTCATTTTTAACAAATAGTTTGCATGATCCTAATACCAAATCCCAGTAACATTTCTGAAGGCTTGAAACAGAACAAAATACCTGTAGCCATCAAGAAAACTGAAGAATAAAGAATGGGGGTCTATAAATGCCAGGTGTATTAGGACAACCAGGGATCATGCCTTCATCAGTTAAAAGTGTGAGTATGGAGCACACCACAAGACAGATAACTTGAATTAAATCTCAGCAAAACTTCTGAAAAACTTTCAAAAATATTCATTGACTACAGATGGTCAGTAGTTCACTTCTAGACTTCATCCACAAAAGAGAACTCCTGAAGTAATATTGTTAAGGGTTGTGCTTAAAACTATACCAGAAGACAACAGTATATGCCTGAACTCTGTTCTCCGCTGTGGAAGGCTTAAAACAAAGAATACAAAACTGAAACTCTCCTATTCCTTTAATACAATATAACACACACAGATTTCATTTAAAAAAAAAAAAAGAACCCAAAACAACAATAACAAAAAACAAACAAACAAACAAAAAAAACCCTAAGAGCCTGCATAAAATTACAACCAAAATGGTTTACCAGTGTCCAGTTATAAAACACAGTATGTGAAAGTTTAAGTTTCTTTACTTCCCAGTGAAGTCAACAGGATATATGTGCATACTTGTGTGTGCAGTACTTGAGTATACTGTCCTTACTGGCATGATAGAAAATTTTAGAGGGGAAGTGTTAATCTATTTTAAGTCAATATAAAAGAAAGCCTTCAATTATTATTAACTAATGAAAATGGAGCAATAAAAATAACAAAACACAAAATCAGAAAAAACACCACTAGCAAGTAGAGTAGTAAGATTTTCCCTATTGCATATAAAATTAATAATACATGTGAATCCTTAATTTTTAATTTAGATATCTTTAGACGTATTATATATCACTATGAGTTACATATATCCACCCATAACGAGAGAGTACAAACAGGTGCACATGACAGAGAATAGATGGAAATTTATGAATATACTACTCTTTATATAGATGTTCATTATTCCAACATGCATACGTAAAAATCTTTGATCTCTGACTGTTCAGCTATGGTCTTCAAGGAGGAAACAAGAATGGGAAGCAGTTTATAAAAAGCTTGTGCTAGAATTGTGAACTGAGCTCGGTTGAAAAATGATACTGTATACATCGCTCAGAATCAAGGTCAAAAGTGAATTAGGAATCCAGGCCCTGAGTAATGAGGGCTTAGCACTTAGCAGAAATGACATGCCCAGTTTCCAGCTCAGAAGTGCCAGCTGACCTGCCAACCTAGCATTCCAGATCTGAAAGGGGGAAATCTGCTCTCCTAGCTACAGTCAAGATGTGTACTACTAATTATTGCTCGTAGAGGCTTATGATGAAGTACAGTAGGATAGTTGTCTGGAAGCCAACTCTCAGCCTAGAATTCAGACAGCCCAGGCGATGTAAATCTGTCTCACAAAAGTAATATAAGCAATATTCTGAAAGAAAGGTCTTTTACTGAAGGGGGATGGAAAGAGAAAGAAGCATTCTGACCATACTATCTAACATAAACTCTTCATTTGAGCTGTAAAGAGATTTAATACTTGATTGTACTGGAGGATACTTCCAAATTAAAAAGCCAGTAAAACAATCCTTCTGCTCGTAGAAAAACTAAGATGATGAATATATTGAAGTTATCCAAAAGGCCCTAGAGTCTAGTGTTGTTGATTAAATTAGACACCTGTTCATTTCTGACCTCTTCTGTCTTATGAGAACACATGTCAGCAAAGTCTTCACATACTCAAATTAACTCTAAATATTTGTAGCATTCTTTTTTTTTTTCCCCCAGTTACAATTTTATCATCAGTTTTCTCATTTCCAAGTCATTACAAATTCAGACACAGGAATGCCTTAATGTACAAAGTATGCAAATACTGGACCATGAGGTCAAAAAATGTTGTTTATCCTGTGATGTTGGTAATCTTTGAACAAACCACAAATAATCCTAAAAACACACCTAAGGTATATTCAGTCCTGTATGAGGCGCTCATGTTCCCAGTATTATACGCAAGACATGACACTGGCTGAAGCACTATTATTAAAGAGAGATTAAAACAGCTGTACATTATGCTGAAGCACTCACTCTTTCCTTTACAAACAGACGGTCCTGGATTACAAGCAGCACTTGACCATTTAAATCACTACAACAACCAGATTTAACCAGCTGGGCCATATTCTCTTAGGCAATGCCTGTTGACCTCCTCAGTCACAGCTGCTCAGCTGAAATTCTCATTAGACAACTTATTTTCAGAAGCCAAAGGACTCTGATTAAATATATCTATTTAGACACGACAAAGTCTTTCCGTATATATTTCTTTCCCAATGTTATGAGGTACAACGGAGACCACAGGTAGTATATACAAGCATAATAGACATCGAATATCTGAAGGTACACCACAAAATATTTAAGTATCTGACACCGGTAACTCATATTACTCCAGTTCAGATCCTAGAGATGGACCAGAAAGTTACTACAATAACATTAAAAGAGACTTGTTGCTGTACTCGTGTGGGGGTTAGAGCAGATGACTGGAATTCTTGAGTTCTTTATTCCACTTCTAATTCTACAATTAACTCGACATATGACCGTATGTTAGCCCAATTCCCACAGCTACATCAAAGGTCATGGGGCTTCTCCCTATAAAAGATGCTACCATGTACTATGAATTTCTTCAAAGGAGTGATGCAAGACTTTGAGCCCCCCAGATTTTACACAGTAGTATACAGTAGAAATACATGTTTTTTCCCCATTACATTCATTAAAGCAATTATATTATGCTATCTATTTGCTCAAAATATCAGCAGGTGTTTTTTAATTTGGTTAAGCAATTTTGTGACAGATCAGGACTTTCTATGCAAAGGGCTCCTCAACAGCATTGGCTGCACACCATTTTAAGAAAAGAACTCCATAGAAATCTATTTTAAAGGACAGATGTTAAAGAGCATCACGTATGGTACATGTGTGATTAGGCTATTAATTAGGTTGCTTAAAAGAGACTATAAGGTGGTAAAACATTTTCGTAATCTCAGACCTCATTTCTCCAAATGACCCTGCACTGAGTCAGTTGCAGCACTCACAGTCACAACAAAGATCAGAGTCTTAACATAGTAATTATTTTTAAAATATTGTTTTATTCCAATCAAACAAGTATGGAGAGTTTACTTCTTTTTAATTCAGAGAAACCTCTGAACACTGAAATAGGTATTCAAACCTGTCATAAGAATTTTGGTATTCCTAGTCTACACAGAAGTTTAAAACCATTGAACTTCCTAAATGTAATATCCTGAAGAATTTCCAATCTTTCTATTAATGATTTTTCCATGTTAGTTTATATGGTAAAAGTCAGATGTTCATTAATTATTTTCTGTAAAATGGAAGTGACCTTTTTTTCTACAGAAAATGCTGGATGAATTGAAAAGAACTTAACATGAAGATACAGTCAATTACCTTTGAATTTACAGGCAGATTTTAGAATATTTTTCCAGTATAATGCAGTCCATAAAAGGCAAGATTATTTTATAGGTCAGAAATGACCTTTTTTTCACAGCTGGTGAGAACATACAGCATGGAAGGCTCACACTTAGTGAGAGGCATCTCTCTGCTGTGTACATACCTCTCTTAAATCAGCTAGTGCATACTGATACAGAGGAAGTGCAGAAAATTCTTGAGAATTCATACAAAAATAAGCTATGAAATGCTTGAATCCTTACAGTAAGATACTATGTTTAAACTTTTTGATGCACATTTTTATTAGCACACCATTCAGTATACTCCTGGAAAAGTCTTAGCTGTGGTGTCACTATAATCAACAGCAACTTGTATACTCCTGCAGCAAAGTATGAGCCAAGACCTTTGATTAGCATGGAGTGTCGAACGACTGTTACTGACTGTAAAAAACAACTTTGCCAAAGTAACATTTAAAATAGTTTTCTTAGTCTAACCACCAAATCTAAGAAAGCAATTTTTAAAAGAGTGATCTTTACAGCTGAAAACAGACAGATGGTAGTAAAGAATCTGGGACATTCTCTCTTTAGAGATGTTTCACCAGCTTCAGAAAGGACACCTATGGAACACATTTATCTGTGTGCTGGCATTTAACAATTATGCCAAGAAATTTGAAAGCCTACTTCCATCCCTACATGATTTTATCCCATATTTAAACATATTATTGTATCAGCATCAATTTTAGTTGAAATTTACATTGCTACAGGGAGCCAAGGGATCCTGAAGTGCCCTGTTTGAAGTGCACTGTGACCATACCATAAAATCGAGAAGGTAAAATCATACTGAACTCATTCATATTTCAAAGAAAAAAAAGGATCAAAAAGTTCTGCTGCCTTGTGGTTCTACTATGTTACAAATACTCTTCCTGGGTTATTTTTAATGCCGTAAATCAACACTGGTAAAATAACTAACAGAATCCACACAGGTGCCCCCACACCTGTTAACCTATTTCAGACCCTCCTTCTCTCACATCTTCCCTGGTTCAAACTCACGTATGAGCTCACAGACTAGAAGGTATTGTTGCAGAAGCAACCAAGACTTCATTCTACTTGACATGAAGAGAGATTTTCATAGTGGACCCTGACCATGTGCACACATATACTGATAAACTCATGCTCCACTTCTGTTTAGTTCCTATCAAGGCCAAAATCTTAGCAAAGTCAATGAAAATATCTGAATAAGGACTGAATACATAAACTGCTTTAGAGCGCAAAGATTTGTCTTCATTTTCATCTCTCTTTTTTAACACTTGTAACAATACCTGAGCAGACTGTAAAAAAATGTATTTCTTCAGCCACAGTTCTAGCTGTATGGGTCAGAAGTAGGTAGTCTTTACACTTAAAACTGTTTCCCATTCTCCTAGCCACAGATGCTGGGTCATTAAGGTGATGAAAGATGAGAATTTCTAAGGCAAAACAAACCAGCTCATGTTTTATTCATACCTATTGTTTAAAATAAACATTTATCTTTTAAAAGAAAAAGAATGAATACCACTGAAGAATATCCCTCACAACTCTACAGCCAGTTAAGAATTCATCATAATCTTTCAAGAAAGAGTTGAGTTTTCACCTAAACCAACATTCTTGCTTTGACTCACAGACAACCAATACAATTTAGAAAGTTTTACAAAACTGGCATATTTGTCTAAAATTCCTAATAGATCTCAAACTGCCATTGCCATGGTAACCTGTGAATAACTTTATCCTTGCCTTTGCCAATTATGCAATTTTCTGGCTCTTGGTACCCAACACATTCGTTATGCCTAAAAATTGTAGGGTTTGGGGTGAGGAAACTCTATCGGTCTTATCCAACACATACCCTCTTGTTCAGTCCTGGTCATTTCTTCTAGTTTCTTCTGCTTCAGCGTGTCCACCACATCTGCAAGGCTTCCTTTGCGGCGTTCTGGTGTTCCAAAATTAACACTGGTCATTAGCTCACTGCGGTCACGACCTCCTTCGTCGGGCTTGTTTGGTGAGGTAGAGGTATTTCGGAAGGAATATAGGGAACATAACTTACTACTCTCTGACTCCTGCAAAGAAACAATACAATGTGAAAACATAGGCTATTCTCTTATGTCAAAAGGATCTCAAAAAGGTAAAAGTTGAAAGCATTACTTGTTACTCTGTAATACTAATGAACCTACATTTATCCTCCAGTTTCTGAAATGAACATTATGATTTGAATTTCTCAGTTTCAGTGCTTGACAGGGTCTCTTTTTTCCTTAAGGCCAGTCCTCTCCATGCTTCTAATGATCATAATTCATGCCTAAGATACTCCTCATCAAGGATTTTCCTTGTCAGAAACAAGCCACTTTAATACTTTTTTCAATGAATTTGTTAAGCTTTTACAGTTTTCTTTAGTTCCTTAAGTAAGGGCAATACATGTAGCACTAAGAAAGAAAATACAGGCAAGGACAAATTATTCCTGGATAGATCCTCAGCTAATGGAAAACAACATAACTTAAAACCAGAAAGAGTTAGGCCAATAATGACTGAGGAGCAAGGACTCTACTTCACAGTTAAATAAAGCTTATGGTATGTGTCTACCCATGCTCACTCATTGCTCTTTAAATTAAACCCTTTTCTTAAAGCATGAAGGTTATAATGCTTCTAATATACAAAAGGAGATGTTACTTTCCAAGCTAACATAGACAAGAATGAGCAAAGAAATGAGTTTACGGCAGAACAAGTCGCATATGCTGATACACAGCTATTGAGACTACATGTATCAGAGAAGGTGTTATATAGCCAAAAACACAGAAAGACAAGTAAAAAGGGTTCATCTCCCTTGTCAATGGATAAGGCATAGTATTTGAGCAATAAGCTAAAAAAAAAGTCATCAAAAAGCAATGAGTAATGCCAATTCTCCTCAGTTTTATGATATCACCCAACAGTCAAGCCCTTCGTGAACTTCTGTGGCTCAGACTCCTCATTCTCCCAACCACAGATGCAACATTTGCTGCGTCTCCACTTTCACTCTTTCAGTTAAAAGGAGCACAAATTCTTCAATTTGCCCTCAAAAACTCAACCATGGGAATTTCTCACACATTTCCCCTTCCAAAATTATTATTCTATTTTCATTTTTAATAGTACTAGGCTAGGAGTACTAAAAATCGGGCATAAAAAAATGTCAAGGTTTTTTGTTTATGGTATGCCTAGAAATGTCAGTGTGTATATTTGATGCCATAAAACAGATTTTCTTTAAAATTAAAGAGCAATAATAGTAGTGGCAATATATTTAAGGATTAAGAGATGAATTAATAGTTCTATCAAAAATCATTCTCCCAATGCATAGTGTTCCCCACAAACAATAATATTCCTACTACTCTGTGAGCTGAAAGTACCCATCTACAGAGTACTCAAGAAACATGTTGGTAAATGTCCCAGGTGAAACAAGGTCTGAAGAAAGGCGGACTATAAAACATTAACCATCAGCAAGAACATCAGACATAAATCTTTGCTTCAGTCTTGAAGGGATTAAGAAGTAGCTGTGCAATGTAACAGAAGGAGCAACACTAACAATGAGCAAGTGTGGTAACTAAGGGCTGTAGACTGCATAGAAGGTGGTGGTGACAAATCATCAGCAAGTACAGCAGTACATGATCAGCACAACACTATTATTGCCATTGGAGAAGGAGGCAGCATTTGCTAGTGATGTTGAAAATGCTTTTATTCACCAAGACAGGAAACTAGAAGAGACACTATCGCATCCCAGCAGTAGCAGCACCCCTGTCAACACAGTAGGAATGACAGAGGGTTTGTAAGCACAGACAGAAAGAGAGGTGACATGGAACAAAAACTTTACCTCCATTTTTTCATGTATCAAACATTAAAGAATTTTTCATTCCATCCGATTGTATTCATTAAAGAATCAAACATAGAAAAGGACAACGATATCTTAGACCAGGTACAGAGCTGAATTTATTTAGTTGCCTTTAGAAAAGGAAGGCTTTCTTATCTTCAATGGTTTCTGAAACCTACTTTGCAATTTTCTTAAAACTTGGTCTAAGTTACAATGGAGATGAAAAAAGCATCTTCTAATATTTTTCAAATTTAAAACTTGAATTTCTATAATACATTTCCTCAGTGAAGAATTAATACTATATAACATGGCATTTTCACCTTCGAAGCCTACAGTACAAGAGCAACTCAGTAATTTTAAAGGAGTTTGTTCTCAAGAAAGCAACGTCCTCTTACAGTACATGAAGCATATCCATCAGGCTCAATGTAGGGTTTTTCATGCTCTTAGCAAGGAACATTAAGTCTATTGTTTAGGCCGGAAACAAGAAGATAAGGCTAATCTGTGGAGCAAGTAGAAATGACTGAATGTTCTTCCTCCTGATAATCTATCCTCTCCCTCGTCTGGACGCATACGTGGTCCAGCACACTGTTACTTCGCTGCTAATGAAAGACTCTCCAAGTCCTGCCTCCATTAGGCAGCACATCCACACTTCTTTTTCTTGCCCAAAAAACTGCAATGTCCATAATGAAGATGAGACCAGTTTAAACTCCATACAAATGACGTATGTTTATGGAATGGAGGCAGAATGACAGCGTTTGCAAGAATGAGGATCTGTCCAACTAATAGATAATTTTACGTTGTCAGTTTTGTGGGTAATTAAAATGTGGAATAAAAATAAAAGAATAAAAAGTATCCCAATATTTTTGGTTCTATTTGGCCCTATGGCTATAGTATTGGGGTCACTAAACAGCTAGTACATTTGCAGTGTATTATCTGAATTGGCACTCTAAGAAACCCAGCAAGGATGCCTTTCTGAGCCCCATCTTCTTTTGAAATCAGAAATAGTTAAAAAGAGTGGCTGAGGATTCAGCAGGAAAACTGCACAAACTGAAAGGCATTCAAGGGATTAAATGGGCAAATGGAAAAACTGTAGACCAGTCCAGTGTAAATATCTTATCTAATAACAGCAGAACTCAGCTAGAAAAATCTAAATCAGCTGCATGTACAACTATCTACAAGAAACAAAACCAATTCCCATGCATTCTACGATTCTAGATAAATTTGTGAATAATCTACAAATAAGATGTAGCTAAAATGAAACACTGAAAAGGTTTTGGAAGAAATTTTATAGCTTTGCAATCAGAGTAGATATTTTTACTCCTGTGTATCTACTGTTGGCAGCTTTGTTTTTTATTCCAACCATATGAACAGGTTATATTGACCTCACGTTCGTGGCAAACTAGACAGATCAAGGAACAATGGGGCAAGGGAAGCATTTCTGTTATATTTTCTCTAGAAAGGTGACTCAACTACATTTGAAGGGAAGTTGTTAACTGCAGCATTCAGTTTGTTGAAAATAAATAAACGTCGCAGCGAATTTATGAAGGATTTTAATTTGCTTGGTGGACATTATAATCTTTTGTGGACCAATGCATGTCACATTTAAGTCCCAGCCCCTTACCCACTGCATGACCAAAAGTACAACTATCACATACATCAGATGCAGGCCTGGCTATCAAAAATTAATTCGCATTGACATTCACAAGCAGCATGCAGATACCCTGCTAATGTAACTGGAAATACCTGATGGCCCATGTACCCTCTGAAAAGAGACTAGTGGATCATATGTGTTATCTGAGAGAAGAGGTGTATCATCTCCACAAGTTGTTCGTTGGTCCTCTTGCTTTTATGCATAAGGTACTCTCACTAGAAAATCTGGAGTCCAGAATGGAAGAGGACAACCATGCTTCTTATCATAGAACAAGAAGATAAATTCAAGGTTAGGAAATGACAACCTGGTTCTTTTGAATATGGGAGGATTCAATAATGGAAGAGATCCTATACTTGAGAAGCTTTATGAAGCCACCTTTTACAGAATGAGGAAGCTTCAGTTCATTTGACCTGAATAGAGGAAAGAAAGGATGTTGTTAAAGGTATTTTTCATGCTTTTTCCAAGAGCATGGAAGAAGATGTAAAGACAAGTAAAGTGCCTAGCCAAGATCAACTCAAAGGTTTGCATTTTGCAAAATCCAGCTAAGCAATCCACTAGCAGTGATGAAAATTCTCCATGAAAGTCAACTTTTCTCAGTATAACTGATAAAAATTAAGAAGAAAATGGGCAAGGGAATATGACTGATATGAATGTCCACTTAACATATTTGGGCAAAATCTGGTGCCCAAATTCATCCAGTAGCTACATAATACACTAGACAACTGACACATCCCTGAATTCTCAGGTTTAAAATTCATGTATTTCTGTAAAATGGCATTTTAAGTCTAAACTTGAAATAATATCTTCAACATATGACCATGCCTTTGAAAGGTGCGTTTTACAAGTGTGCTATTCTTACTGATTTCAGTGAATTCCATGTAAGGAGGGGGTAAAAAGGAAAATATCTTATAATACGATAAATAGCAAACATTTAGTCTATGGACAAAGGATTTAACACAGAGCATACTTCTTCATCCAACACTGGTGAAGTTCAGTCACTAAACCCTACATGTTTTTAATCTTGAGTGTATTAGGATTAATTCAATTTCCAGTCAAGAAATAGAACAATATCAACATTTTAATAAAGTGTCAGTATCAAAATATTATGTCCATCTGAAGCACATTTTACTTCAGTAAAGCATAGAGTGCTTAGAAAAGAAGAAATTGAAGAAAAAGCTATGTTTGTAAAATTTCGAATTTGGTCCTAACAGAAAGTGTTAGGTAAAAGTAGTGCTTACTACAGCTAACATAGCAAAGTGGGTTTCTTCTCAGTTTGATCCAAAGCAACGTCTGGTGCAGATTGCTCAGGATCCCGCTATACCTTTGCTAGACTTATAAAACTATCCTCCCACTCACACACTAACACTGGATAATTGTAGAAAAACAGTTTATGCCCATACCAGATTACACAAGGGTATTGCACAGGGATTTTTGCCCACCACTATGGTGGCATTTCCAGACTAGCCCTTAATAATTGGCAAACAATAAATTTTGAAGATAGCTTATTACACAAAATTAGGCACAAATCTGACTGCTTAAGGAACAATGTGTATGATGATTTTACATCTTAAGCTTTTTCTTTGCCTTACTGTGTCAGATATAAAAATGTTTTAGGTTGAAGAGGTATTTATTTGCAGAGATGACTAAACCAGAAAATCTTACTGCCCAGCAGCTGAAGACAGAAACTCAGTCTGGACCACTATTCCAGCTGCTTACTATTCAGCAAGGACAAAATTGAGTCTATTTTTGAAATGTTGGTTTTTAATATCAAAGTAAATAAAGGGCATTTTTCCTGTATACGTTTCCTTGCCAGCCCATTAGCACAGACAAAATTTTATTATAGATCATTCAACCCACTGTGCTTAGCGTTTTGACAAAATATCCCTATTATAACAGATTAAATACCTATATATAGCCATTAAAATTTAAGGATTAGGTTTCAAAGTGTACAAAATGGAGAAAAATAAATAAATGCACAAAAGACAGAAAACCAGAAATTAGCAAGGCATGAATACTAAAATACTATGCATGGCTCACTCAGGGATAGGTAGCCCGTGCATGAAATCATGCTTTGATTTACCCCTAAAACCTCTGTATGTGTATGTCAGTGAGAAAACAACTTTAAGACTTCCAGTGCAACATGGTAAAAGCTCTCCTAGGTCTATCCTTGGCCTTTATCATGTTAGAGAGGCAGCATGCTTCTTTAACCAATCCCAAATTTGCTTTGAATATATGTGGTCCAACAACAGTGTTCTTAATCTCATCAGCTTTCCAGGCTGCCTGGTGTAAACAATGAGTGGCCTGTTGGCCATTCCTTTTAGAGTTGCTGTGAATGGCTCAAGTATAGTTTTGCTAATGGCAGAAACAATTCTGTATAATTACAAACCACGGCTTGGAATAAATAAAGACAGGGACTCTTTGTGACTACATACATGGTATTTTCTTCACACTCCATAATAATTCCTTTAAAACTGTTCAATTAAGATAATATGTATAGATATTTCAGCATGCCTTTTGCTCTGAGAAAATTATTTTTTAGCATGTACATTCACTAAATTTCACAAGTTACATTGGTAAAATTCTTCAAAAAGAGAGAGCCACTTAGTTTCTGTACGGAGGAAGGAAAATCCTTATACTTTCTTAGATGTTTCTGTCGAAAAGGGATTGAACAAATAATCATAATTTTCTTGTTAGTGTAAAAAATATATTTTCTTGTGTATTTAGATTCTAACAGTTTAATTAGTTCATTTTCCCATCAGTGGTTCCACTGGTTTTAACAGGATAAATGAGGGCGTACTGCTGTAAGTGATGTAAATAAGGGTATTGAAAATTAACCCAGTATTTTTCATATTGGAAGCTAATGTTTACAGCAGAATCTGCAAACTGAATCATGAGCCAACTTGTGTCAACTTTTCTGCAGCCCTTTCACTTCCAAAATAGAGCAAACACACACAAAATGACCGTTCTATCAGTGAAAGATTACAGGCTAAAAACAAGATTCAGTATTGTTCCTCTGAATCGCCAAAGTACAAATTACGGGCGCTGCATTTGGGGGCTGAGAAGCAACATCCCAGTTTGGGGACTCCACAGGCATGAGCGGAGAGCTGGCTTGGGACAGATCTCTCTTTGGGATCCTCATAAGGGTTAAGGGCAGACCAACAGTCTGGTGAGCTGGATTCTCTGGTCAGGAGCCTTAGAAGGGGGGGAGTGCACGAGGCTGCAGATTTTAATGAATTCCTGCAATTCCTTTATGGTGGCATTTACGTTTCATGCAGGGAGGATAGATTCTGTCACAAAGAGAGAAGCTCTCTGAAGGTGAGAAAAGAGGAAAACTCGGGAACTGAAACTGTGGGCTGTACAAAATCAGGGTCGCAGTGTTAGTTAGCAATTTAAGAATAACTACTGTCAACTTTGATTGAAAGTTGACGACTGCAATCCTACTCAATAGCCAGAGAGAAAACTTTCTGTAAGAGTTCAACTGAAATCGCAGGATGAATGGCCAAGAAGTAGAAAGCAAATATTACTAACATAAAATGTGTTAGCTGAATTGCTTATTTCCATGTGGATGAGGCTTTTCTGTTATAAAGGGATATTTATCTGTCTCTGCATTGAATGGGACACATGTAAACACCCCAGGAAAGTTGGATATCCAGAGTGGTTTTGATTCCAAGTACTAGAGGCATGCTGGCACTTGGAACTAGTCTGGAGTTAACATATAATGAAAGCAAATGTTTACAAAATCATTTCCAATCACTACATTAAATAAGGTTTCCCATTTTGAGGAATTTAATTAAATAGAATTAAGAGAAATTAAAAATCTAACTGATCATTTCCAATTCTCATCCAATTAAAAAAAACCAAAAGTTTTATTACGAAAGATTTATTTAAATCCAAGGCTTGAGAACGACTGCTATGAGCTATTGCGAGAACATCATTTGTAACGTCTGAGCAAATTATGCTAGTGGGAGGGCAAATGGCAAGTAATGGAATAAAACCTCAAGTCTTTAACTCAGCGTTTACTCTGATAAAACTTACACCGATTTCACTGCCAAAGTATAGGCTGAATACAATCTGTAAGAGGCTTGTATTTCGTCTTTTATACACATTTAAAAACCTCAAAAAGAAACAATACAACAGTAAGCACTAGCTCTAAACCAAGAAATATTATGCTAAATTAAGAAAAAAAAAAGAGAGAGAGAAAAATACCTTTAGTTTAGATCAAAGGTTTAAAAATGAGATGACTTAATAATCAGGCGTATATGATATGAATATGGTCTTATGACTGCAAGACTAGATATCTGTTTGGAAGGAATAGGCAGGGACTTTTTGTTTGATGTAAAATATGACCGCTTAATTGCAGCAATCTCTTCATACTCAGTTGTTGGAGCAAACCAAATGAATCCAGGTACACCAACTTTTGGGTGGAGAGATTTCAGAAGGATACAATCTTTCAACTATGTGATTTAAACCCTTCCCTTTGCAAATGAGCAAATCTGTGAAAAATGTTGACAGGCATTTTGCTCCATTCCAGAATGGAAAATCATCTCAAAATTCTTAAATACAATGACCAATCATTTCTACATGGCAATCAACTCACCCACAAATGATATGCATAAACTCGTGTGCTTTTGTAAGAGCTAGATGCTAAGGATTTCCTTAATTATCCAAATACCATATGTCCTAACTTCCTGTGTTTAGGTTTGGTAATAAATCACAACAATATTGAGACTTTATGCCCTGGACTTTGATTAAATGCTCTTATTAAGAAAAAGTAATGGATAACCATTTACAGAACGAGTATTTAGACTTGTATTTTCATCTAAACTGAAACTGAAGATGCATTGTGATCAGTTCCAGCTGATTAGCACTGTTTACCTTTTGGGTAAATAAAGACACATATTTTGTGATGTATGCTCGTCAGAAGCTGCCAAATAAAACAAGGATTGTGTGGCTTGGATATTCCAGACCACTTTGTATATATCCAACTTCCTCTTATTAGGTCTTCTTAGTTGTCCAACTTATAACTAGATCTATTTTAAATATCAAAATAAAATTTGTATTTATGTTTTTAGCAATATCAAATGCACGTGGAAATCCTTCTCTGTATATAGTTACATGACATGTATTGCATGCTTTATGTTTCCCTTTTAGCATTTGCAGAGGAATGCATGCAGGAAACCAGCCTGCTGCATAGAGTACTTGTATTTCTTTAAGGTAAACACTGATGAAACATTTGGAAGATTGAAATAAAAACAAGACATTTATGAGACATAAAGGTATCACATAAAACTGTTGTGAATTACAATAACATTGGCTGAATCCCAGAACAGATAATCCTTATAAACATGCAGGAATGTTGTAAACTGTATATGAATGTCAGTGATACAGTACATTAGGAGATTCATATTACACTTGGTGCTGTGTAACTCAGTCCCTGGATTTTTCATGGCCTCAAAGATTAAAATAAATATATGTACTATCTTTCCTTCCTCCATGAAGACATTTTATGTACACAGTTTTATTATGCTGAACAAAGATACCAAAGTCTGTTTTTTCTTGAGCTGTCAAAGTACAAAAGAAATGCAAAAAGTCCTTGCACAGATGTAGTAAAGTGCTGGATTTTATCTTTTGGCAGGTGCTCAATATGCAGCCCACATAATCACATGTTAATGACTGGAGTGTGTTAATCAGCATGCATACCTGATTCCTTCTTGCCCAAGGAAAAAAAAAAAAAAATTTAACAATTTAGAGCGTGTTAATGCTTCTACTTTTGAAAAAATTAATGTCAATATACAGAAGTGAATTAAAAACTTTTCAGAAATTGCTTTATTAAAAAAAAAAAGAAATGTTAAAATAAGAGAAAGGAATAAAATGACTACAGGTTTAGATGAACATAAACTACAAATCTTTTGCAAAGAATTCAGGTGATGAATAATTCTATTTAAACACAGTTCACCCTAGAATATAGAGAAAGGTTTAAAATAGACTGTGCATTTGGAAAAAAAAAATGTACAGTGTCAAAATGAAAATAATACAAGTATAACAGATGTGCCAAAAAGAACAATTATTTGATTCTTCTTCAAATAAAGTCAGTTTTGTATTTCACCACCCCCATTAAGCACGTTGTCCTGCACACTTTTAGGGAATAGGTTTATTCTTTTTAATATGAAATGTAAACATCTTTTTATGCTAAAGCTAGTAAAACTAAGTCCTTGATCTTTCCAACCTTTAGACATGTGCTTAACATTATAGTTGTTGGCAGTCCTAATAAAGTCAAGTTAAGCACATACCTGAATGTTTTTTGAATCAAAACAACGTGCTTGAAAAAAAATTATTTTTATCTTTTCTGCAATATATTTCTCATAGAAGTCTATTTTATAGAAAAATAAAATATCATATCGTGTGCTTTTTCACACCCTTTAGTTTCAGCCAAAACTTTGTACCCATGCAATTACATGTGAAGGTATTTATCTCTTTAGTTAGATACAAATTCTGATGCACTACCTGGCATGCAGAAATAATACCACAAGCACAGTAGAATTGCTTTCGATCATCACAAAACTCAGATTTGTACATGTAAATAACAGCTGCATGAGCAATTTAGCAGATACAGAATTGCCAGAGTTTAGGGCATTTATATTTGATGCATTTTATATGCTCATATCCAGCCTGTAAATGAGCTAAAAATAAAATTTCAAAACATGTAATTGTATCTATAACTTTTGAGAATTTGAAGCCATGAATTTATATAACAACAAATTCACAGTGTTTAGCATGTGTAAACGTTTTTCAATGATCTTTCCTAAAAACCTGAGCTTATTTTCCTTAAAGAGAAGAACTTTCAACAAGAGAAGTTAATAACAAGGAGGGGGGGAGTGACAAGACTGTGCTTGTTTTATGTAGAGACAGTAAGCACTGAAACATTAAGACCTTCAGGATACCACCTATTTCTGCCTTTCTGATGACAGTAGTTTTGCTAAAGCGATATAAAGTTAAATTTGATACTTGGTGATTTAAAATTATTTTAAAAGGAACAAATACATGTGGCATTAAAAGATCTTCACTTTTCCTGCTGCAATTACAAATCTGCTATCAGTACTGCTGAGACCTACGTCCAGACACAGTGGAAAGGTAGCAAGCTTTTCACTCTTTTGGCAAGAAGTCAACAAAAGACAGAGACTTGACATAATTATGAAATATATGTCGATATTGCCATTTGAGATAAAATCCAATGAGATGCATTTCATTTCTAAATCCAAGGGGTCTCTGAATAACGCTACAAAAAGTATAGGGAAACATAGCATGCATTTGGAGGTAATTAAGTTGTATTTGTATATGTATATGTGTTTGTTTTTCCTCAGTCACAGGGAAATAACACCCATCCTTTAGACTTGGCTTGTTGCTGTGGTTCCCTGTAACAGTCTCTCACTGCATCACTCCAGGTAACAGCAGAGTAGTGGATGCCCTCATTCTGTGCATGCACATGCTGTCTATATACCCCCTACAGTGGTGGGCAGGGGAGGAACATCAGTGGGAAAAGAAGAGTACAGTGACCATCACAGTAATACATCATCATGTACAGGGATCAGCACAGTGCCTGCGAGTTCTTCGCACACCCTGGCTGTTACCAGACTGTTATTTTGGGACTGGGGATGGGAACAGAATTTGCCTGCCTCTTCTTTTTACTGTTGAAGGCGGGGAGGGAAGTCTGCAATTTGGAGAAAGATTCCAGATTTCATTAGGTTAAAGCTGCTCAAATTTATTGTTCACAAGGCCCACGTCTAGCCTTTACAGCCATGGGAATACACCATCCCATTCCTCAAAGAAGGTCAGGCCACTTGTCCATCTAATTTTGTATCTCGTTGTTGGCACTGCTTTCTCCTGATACTTCAGAGCAAAAATAAAAAACCCTTCATAATTTAACTCACAAGCTGTGCTGGGCTCTATATGAAGATGGGGACCATTCCTGGTTCCCCCGTGAACAAAGCACAAATTATGATTATCCATTTCTTTACATATTTACTAGTATATATATATGATTAGGATACAGCAATTCAGTTACTATTAAATGTAGCAAAAGTAAGTATTGTTTAAGCTTTCTTTTACTTAATTGTGTAAGTATTGTAAGCTTTCCCCCCTCATCCTCTCTCAGTCTGTTTGCCCCAAGAGAGCCAGGTTTTGGATGCAACCTAAAAATTTGACTGTATTTCTTGCCTGCTACTCACTGTCCATGGAAGAAAGCAGGATACTTTCCTTATTATCTTAGTACCACTTTGCCCTCTTCCCTACAGTTTACTGCAGCAAACAGATACGTCCTTAGCCTGAAATAGATTTTATTTTCTAGTAGAACTACAGGCAGCAATAAACACCCATATGTCCAGGTATTTTTATATTAAGTTACAGTTAGAAATATACATATAATCTTTTCAGCTCAGCAATACGAAATTACAGAAATCTTTTGGTTGTTTCATTTTCTTCCCACTATAACATCAGATTGGCTGGTGATATGATACTTGCAGTGTAAGTCATTACAGGTCTGACGTTACAGTTGTTACACATTGCTGAATCTGTCAAATGAAAAGGGAGCACAAAGGGAATTTCCAAATGCAGCTGCTATTTCCCATTTGTTAAATCCTTTTATTACACCATATAAGTACACAGCTGGGAAATACTATAGAGTGGGAGTTAAAACAAAATATTTTGGCTTCCAGACATTCAGAATACACAAAGGACTCAGTGGAAAGCAATGCCTGATATCAAAAGGGAGTGAAAGTTTGAAAACATTTCTAGCCAGTGTGGGTTTTTTATGATAATATACAATGTAGTTTAAAGGTATTTTATATTACAGAAAGTGCTGCATACCATACATGTTGGGGAAAAAAAATCACTTTTTTTTCAGTCAAATTGCCCTGCTACAGTATCTTTTTTTCACTTACAACCTGTATGGCCCTTGTAGCACATTAAGATACATACTGTGTGTGCTCTCACAAATTCCAGTGAACTCCTTAGTAGTTTTAAGGGCACAAAGGATGAAGGATTGTGCCTTTAATTAGATACCACATAAAAGAGAAATTTTTTCCTCCCCATATGTCGACACAGCATTCTTTGAATTTACTATCTTATAACCAGACAACACACATTATTGATGCATTTTAATGACAGCACTACTGTCTTTACTTTCAGTATAAATGGTATGAGCAGGTGCTTCTTCAAATCTGCTTTGAAAGGATCCGTCTGGGAAAGGTCAGAAAGCACTTACCTTCTGGGAATTTGGTTTTATTAAGTAGAAAAGCGGTCACTACCACAGCACCTATCTCAAAATTGCCCAACCACCTACTGGAATTTGTCTTTCTGGAAAGAAACTCCTATCCTCCCTTAAAGGAGTATGAAATTGCTTTCATTGGGAAAACTGCAGGTGCCTCTGAATTCTTTCTTAGCAATATTGATGCCTGCTTGGAGACTGACATGTTTCAGAGAAACTTTATGCAATGAATTGAGGCTTAAAGGTTTGCTCATGAAGGACATAAATAAGGGACAAAAAATAATCAAAAAGAATCAAAAGAGTTACCCTAAATGACAGTCCCTCAAGGAGGAAAAAAAAAATTTTCACCAAACCAGTCATCTAACTCACCTAAACTGTAAAGGCACTGGGACCTTGCTCTGTACATTTTATCTCTCTTTTAAGTGCAACCAAACAGCATGCCTTAGAACTTCAGTTTTCACTTCTAGCCAAGCCTTGTAATTTATAGCCAGCTTTGAGCTGGGCAAAAAAAAAAAAAATCTGTTTGGTTTAGCTGAGAGCTCCCTAAATAAGGATGGCATAGATACCCCACCAGATTTAACCTAAGGGAATTGTGGAAACTCCTCATGATTTTCAGGACATTCATCTACATATATTATGGAAAAAAGGAGAGAGGAAAACCAGAGTGCTAAGTCACTCAGGAAAAGTTTATGCATCTGTTCTGAAATGTGATAAACTGGGTATTGTTTCATGCCATGTCCAAGCATTGACATGATAGTGCAGCATTAAGAAAGAAAACAGAGATTGCACTCTGTTGCTGTAAGTGTACACCCACTTCAGAGCAATACAAAAAATGGGTACAACTGATCATACTGCAAGAGTTTCTATCATTTTGGCTGAAGCATTACTCCAGGTCCAAGGAACAGCCTGAACCAAAAACAAATGCTGTGAGGGACACTAGAGGCTGGGAGTTCCTTTCTCTCTGGGACACAGAGTCATTTTATCAATGTTTGTCCTAAGACCAAAATTCCCAGAGTTCACATGCCTCTCTGCATGAATAGGAAAGTAGCTGATGAATTCACAGATTTATTTTTTCCATCAACAAACTTGACCAAACCTTTCTAGTCCAGCTTGTCCTCCTGCTAACATAGACATTAAAAGCATTCTGATGTGCTTATCGCATGACTTGGGCAAAAGACTGCCTCTCCATCCAAAATAAGGTTCCATCTGAGCATTCTGCATAGAAGCCATATATACAACTTACAACCTACTTTACCAAATTACTAACCTATGCTCATTTTTCTTTAAAGCTATTTTTACAGTTGAAATTTTGGCTTCTTCATGACAGTCGCCCAGATACTGAGGAATATTTTAGGCCTGACAAAGTTCTGCACTGGTTTAAATTGTGCATTACAAATTAGATAGCATTTTTGTGGTTTGGTTTGATCTTTTAAATCAATTGGATTTTAGAAAGAAAAAAAACAACACTATATTAACAAAATAGGTGTTATTGTAGTGCTATTATTTAATTAATTCCAGGCACCACAATATGCACGAAGAATTCCAGTATCTGTGTTGATTAGTGCATTAGAATTATTATTTCTAGTCAAATTTAAAATAAGTTCATTATTGTTAGTGCTGTCAAAAAAATTCTACAATTGCTCTTTAACCTTACTAAAAGCTGCTGATTCATACTGGGAAAAAAATAAAGACTTGCTGAATAAAATCCGCTCATAGACATTTAATAAAAATACAGAAGAAATTTTATGAAAAGGCAGGGTATTCTTTTTAAACTAACTGTGTGAATTTAATGTCTGCGAAAGCCACTTTATGGAGAGTCTGGAATTATGATGTTCTACATTTACAGAACACCTGGCTGCTCCATGTACCTTACTTCTGTTCCTGAGGAACACATGCAAGGAAAATAAATAGACTGAGATGTTATGCCCATTCAGTCTTCTTTCAGTCTGTCCATTTATTGCACAGTTTTGGGGATGCAGAGACAGAATTACAGCTGCAAAATAAATTTATCTAGGCTACTGAAGAGAATACAGATAATAATTCTGATCATTGCTAACATCACCTATATACAAACTGGTGATCTAGAGCAGAAGACCATGACATAGTTACTCATAAACACCTTTCCCCTCCACAAAAAGTTGTAATTTCCTATAAATAGAGCAGGATGTTTGTGTCACCTAAAATGCCAGCTTCTTTGTTGTGGTGTAAAGCTATAATATTCTAGATTTGGTGGGTTCTACTTCTGAGAGAAAAGTAAAAAAATACATTAAAGTTTCTTCCTTCAGCACAACACTTTGCAGATGACAAACAGTTGTGAGCTACATCCTCCTGTCAGAAATTAATGCTTGAATATATGAGCTAGAGAGGTTATGACATAAATCAAGGTATGAATGAAAACACGATAAATAGATGCATTTCCTTTCCGAAGGTGAACTCATCAAATGACCTCATTCATATAGACCTGTATACTTAAGAAGATTATACAACTGTAATTTACAATTACACCGTATTGATATTGATTTATTACTAACACCAACACTTTAACATTTAAAAAGCTTTACATCCAAGAAGGATTGTACTGAACATGTCTTTCAAAATGGAAGTGAACAGTCTTTTACAATACTAATTTAGAAAGCCACTGTGAAAACTGTAAAACTCACCATTCTGTGTTGGGCTGAGATGACTCCATCCCACTCGGGATCTTGTTGGATGGTCGTGACCAGAGTTGGTAGCTCCTCGGAGTGAGGTTTGTTGTGCATTACATTATGTAGAGGCAGATGAGAGGTCGCATGCTGATCACTGTTGCCCTCTTCCTTGTCTCGTGATGCTAAGTCCTGGGTCATTGTTTCCTCTCCATCAGCTGCACATGCAAACGGAGAGGTAGCCTGCTTGGAAGACATTCTTCTACAAAACAAGAAAAGCAGACAGAAAGAAAACATTGGTGGTAAATGAAAAAAATCAAGCTCAAAACAGTCCTCTAAACACACTAGACTTGCCTACAACAGTTAAAAATTAATCATATGCAGTCAACAAAAGTAGTCTAAAAAGTAAGGGTTTGGGGGATCTGGATCCAAAACACTGAGATAAAGTATTCATTGATGCCAAGTCAAGGTCAGGGTTAAGTTATATGATGTCATTCTATTCGTTTAGACTTGTCAAACAATATGATTTTCTCCAGCCATAAGAAAATAGTGATTTTATTGGTATTTTCATGTTGATTTTGCATAAGACTTCAAGTCTAAACTCCTACTCCCATGAGAAGTCTGAAGGTTGTAAGCAAACATTTAAATGAGAGAGTCCATCATGCTTTCCTAACCTCATTCCTTGCAAGCAGATGTTTTCTACACAGATGAGAATTTTTAAATCCATTTCAAATTCTGCTAAATAAGTCCTTCTGCTGTTTGTTTTAAGCTGTATCTGCTCTTAACCTGTTTAAAATTTTACCCAGTTTTACCTTTTGGAAAATGTTTTGAGATGTTCATGTAAAAAGTGTTCTAAAACTGAATGGTTTATTGAATGGATGGATAATATCTGAGTAATCTTTTACAGTTTGAACTAAAAACCTAAAATAATTATGTTTCATTTCATATTAGGCATCGAGTATAGGATATAGCTCAACAAATTACTTTAAATGACTTTAAAGTGTAATGAATAAATGCATTGATTTATGTTAAATGTCTTTCCTAATAATGGCCTCTTACTACCATCTCATATGCAAACACAGCTTTCACCACAGTTTCTGCACTTAGATGAAAATATAACTGACTTCAACTGAAAAACTGAAAACACTTTGTTTAAAATTTCTAATAAGATTAACTGCAACTGTTAAAACAATCATTAATAAACCTGAAAGAAGACAGCTAAAATATCTTAGCTATCTTCCCAGGTTTTAGTAACTTTAGAATATCCTTGACACTGGAATTGCTGAGAAACTAAGGAATAAGATCTTCACCTTAATTGCTTCTTAACAATAATTGATTTCATACCATTTCTTTAAAAATGCACAAATCAGTTAACATAGGAAACCACATGAGCATTTTTCAAATTAGCAAATCATTAACTTGCTAGTACTGTTTCTACAGACAAATAAATACTGATTAAAGGGTCTGGAAATCTGAGACTAACAGTTAAATTTACAAATCTGTCACATGCTTTCATGAATATTACAGTGAAGGAAATATCAAGTGCAAAGAAAAATAATTAAGTTAATTCCAATTTAAACAGTAGTTTTTATGTAGCAGCCTGTGTTTCACATAGGATTTAACAGCTAATGCTAAATTTCTCACAATTAATGAGGGAGTTCAGATTTAGTATCCTACAGTGAAAAAAAAATTAATATAGGATCAACTAATCTAATTATGTACAGTTCTATATGAAAGTATTACAAGCTTTGAAGTGCTTTGAAACATATTAAAACACTGATACCTATTTAGAATAACTATTCTGTAAATAGAGATAATCCTGCCTCTTAAACTCGATACTGGTGAGGCAAAAAAGGTTTGTGTTTTCTTTAGGGGACCCTAAGTGTAAGTGGAAGTCTAATATTAATGTTGCAAACAAGCAGAACTGAGGAATTTAAACTGTGTATTACATTCTTGCTACACTGAAGAATTTGTGTTGATGGTACAGAGAACATGCCAAGAGTTCAGCAACCGGCATTACTGTACGTACTTCAAAAGGTTCTGGTTCATAATTACTACGATCCAAGACAAAATAAAAGGTTTACTTTCCCTTTTATCATTAAAATAGTCATTTTAATGTAATCACTCACATGAAAATATAAGTCAATGCTCTATGCAATTTGAAAACCAGACATGAAAACTGAAAGTCACAATAAAGGATTTTCCTTTCTTTCACCTTCTCAACAGATTTCATTCCTGTTTCAAACCGAACGAGCTTCTGTGAAAAGAAATAGCTATGGCTGTTTCTTCACCATAAATTAATCATGACACAAAACTAGAAATGAAAATGTCTCTTAAGAATAATTTCAACTACAAACTGCACCAATGAATAATAGTGCACAATCCTAATTAAATACAACTCTGCAGCTGCAAAAATAGGCTGAATCTGTCCAAAGCTACGAGTTGGCTTTAAAGGCTGGTTTGTTAGGGACTGTTTTCTTAAGGAAGGCTGGGCCCTCAGTCTTAATCAGCCAATAAATTATTTCCTGCAATTACATTAAATAGAAAATTATCTTCAAATTGGGAATGTTAATTGAAAATCAAAATTCAGACTGAAGTTTAGAAATTACATGCTGAATATAATTAGTCTAGAAAGGCTTCACCTCTATTTCATAAACAGGCTTTCCGTACTTCCTCAAGTGACCATTCAGTAAAGCTATCTACTGGTAACGCACTATAGAAGAAACACTTTTTCTTTGCTATATACACTAATATACTTTCCCCTTATTCATGATGTTTTAAACACAATTAAATAAAAATCTCTATTCGTGTTCTGTTGTTTAGGTTGATTACATAGAGAAAAGGGGACTCTGTTAACCTTAAAAATAAAATTATATTGACAAAGTCGCATTCACTAATAACCTCAAGCCATGCCCAGCAACTTTTGTCTGTACTAGACTAAGAGAATGGACCAAGAGTAGGGTTCAAATGCTTTCTAGCTCCATCTACCCCTTTTCTCCACAGCTGCATTATGGTCAGACGCGTTTTCATATTGCACTTTACTCGGTTACCTATAGTCCCGGAGCCTGAAAAGAAAGACAAGCTCAGGCAGGCCTCCCAGGCACTTGCTCTCCTCATGACATAATTTTTAGGGGTGTGTTTCACTTCTATTTCCCCCCAAACCTTTGTTAAAATGGCAAGATTTCACATATTAATTATGGTCAGAGGTCAGCATTTAATGGTACCTTTCAGGTTTTTGGTTGCTAGATTTTAAACATGGGGGTAAAAGGGACAGAGATGTAGGACCCTGCTCGATTAAGCCCCCCACCTTCTTTTCCCAGCACAGTCATTAACTCAATCAATAACCCTGATGTGTACACGTCTTCTGAGGGTGCCAGGTTATGCACCAAATATTGATTATGCCTGGGCTTATAATCAGTAAAACAGAGTAAATATAAACTCTGAGACTGGGTGTTATTCAGTCAATTACTTCATGCAGGTTTTTACTGGTTACGTGTTTGGTTTTACTTAAATGGGAGAATTCTGCACACTGAACTCCATCAGGTCCAAACGCACAGTTCGGCCAATAACTCCAAGGCCTCACCAAATTCAAAGGGGGAGAAGAATCTGGCCCATTTGAGTAGTTTATTTTTATGATAACATTAAATCATAGAACAAGTTGTTGTGTTAAAATGTTTTAATGTTAAAATATGAGTATGAATAGCAGTCAAATTTTAAGCCATAGTAACTTCCCAATTTTACACTTAAAATATTCCAAATGTATTTGCTAACATCCCTGGTGAGAGGAAAAAAAAAGATCAATATTCATAATAAATAAGGCTTGTAAAAGGTATCAGAAATTTACTAATTTCCATTATAATTTATTTTATTTTTTTCTCCTATTATCAATTAAATTCACTCGAATGATTTTAAAAAAAGTTTCTGATAAAAAATATCTCCCTAGTTATAACCCCTGCAAACAGGGGTTTATAATGGAAGTGCTGACACAACCCTAACTACAGCAGCGCAAATGGTGCCGCTATAATACACAAAATCAAGTTCTATTATTCTAAACTATCCTCGCTCGGGGGGTTTTCTTTACTGTGCTCCCAGACAAACTGCTGAAGCATGAAAAATTTAAATGCAATCAAGTGGGTCCAATTCTACTTTACTAGAACAAGTGTCTACAGTGGTACAATCTTAAAAGAAGATGCAACAGATTTGTTTGGTGCTTTTCTTTCTTTTTTCTTTTTTAGCTGTTTATTTATAATACTGTGCAGTGAAGATAAAATAAGAGAGGAAATTACACTCACATTATATCAGTATATTGATTACACAGCACACAATCAGAAAGAAAACTACATTGTGAAATTGTTGCTTTGGTGAAATTGACAGATTAGCTGAACACAGCAATCACTAAAGGTGGAAAATATACCTAATGTGTATGAAAAAAAAGTTGAAAAAGGCCCTAATTATCTGAAATCCTATCACCTACTCAACTTTGAGAACTAAATAAATCTTGGTTTGGATTTTCCACAACTAGAATAAATTCTATCTCATTTTGATCTTGAGACAGAAAAAGAATGGGATCATTTATCAAAACCTCAGTAATGTTGAGGAATTGGACCCCAATTTCAGTCAGCCTCGATACCAAGGTAGTAAAGCTAAAATTGAACTGCTAAGGGTTTTTTACCTACGTCAAACTAAACACAGTCCCAAACAGCTCCATTCTCTATATATCTGACATGATTTTTTATTTTAATCCAGAGAAGAAATTCTCTCTGCTCTGATGAAGACTGCCAGTCAGATTCTCAAAACATCAGTTTTCCTTTTTTCCTACAGACAGTGTGTGTTATACCTTTCTAAATACAAATAAAAATACCTCTTTTTTTTTTTTTTTTTTTGTCTAAGGCTTTTCTATGGTCTCAAATTCTTCAAACAATGTATATCTTCTTTTTCGAAACAATTAGATAATATTTCTGACATGAAAGGCTTCCAAAGCCTAAAATCTTCCATGCCTGCTGAAATGATTAAATGTTACACTGGAAATTATGGCTAGACCTGGTGGTTTAGCTGCTAGACATTTCAGAATCAAGCCACAAAGTATTAACACAGATCACTACAATGTGATAGCCCAGACACTGTTTCAAAAACGTATAAACTAAGCAATAACAACGAGATATATGACGAAGCAGACTTGTAGTTGGCTGAAGACTCCAGCTTCTGCTCTGCTCCACCCTCTCAAGGCATTCACAAACCTAAAGGCATGTCTACACTGCAGCCACATAAATGACTGCTTTGTAATGCTGAGATATCCAAACTAATTTTAAACAAGCTTGTTTCTGATAGCACTCCAACTACAGTAGCGTGGTACTCAGATGGACTAATTCATCCTGCTTTAGTGACTGCAGTATAGACATAACCCAGGTCTACAGCTCCAACAGTAGATTGGAATCAGATTAGATTAGAAATACATTCATTTACAGAGCTTTTATGAACAGTCTCCATTCCTTTTCCCCGAAGTGCCAGATTAAAGTACTTAAGTGCATGATTAACTGTAAGTATGCAAGCAGTCCACTAATTTCAAATTGGACTACTCAGTTTCAAAAAGTTAAGCACATGTCTAAGTGCTTTGGTGACTCCAGAACTAAATAAATTAAGAGAAACCATCTTTAGAAGTGCTCATAACCTTTTAAATATTTCCTTCTAAACTTTTATGCTAACCTGGTGTTCATGAAAAGTAAAATTCAGCCACAGCATCCTATCCTGCCCCACCTTCTAAAAGAGCAACAAACTTGCATACTCCTCTCACAATATTAAATGTGACTTACAGGACCCTCCCTTACAAATCACCACTCAGCCTTGGGATAAATTAAATGCATTGTATACTCTTCTTTGCTTGCACCGTCCACAGTATCCTCCTCTTTCGTAACTATGGCACACCTCATTACTTGGTGGCCTTGTGTCTTTTGTGGATCCTCAAACCCCTTCCGAAACTCAAGAGCATCCTTTATGCAATCTATTTTGCAGTGCAAGTTCACCTATACAAGTGCTATACTAGTACACAAGTATATACCTATACAGGCCTGATGTACAACAGGGTACGCTGACATAGCTGCATAGAAGTTAGGGGAACAACTTACTTATTTCTAACTGCAAACCAGTTTAGCATCGTTTAAACATTCAGGAAAACTGATCTTTATTTTTGCTGTATAAAGATAACAGTTACACTAGTGTTCATATAGACTTAAAGAAAAATGAAAATGCTTTGCCAATAGCCAAAATATTTGGCAGCTCTGCCCCTCTAAAATAATGTTCTGTAGGCATAACTCAGTAACGTAATTCATTGTAAATCTAATGCCATAATCTGTCTGCCATTTTAGAATAAAGAGTTATTTCCTAAAATCATGAAATCTCATATCTGTTTTCAAGGAGCCTTAGTAACACAAATGAACAGTTAGCAAGATTCCATTCTCCTGGGGCCCTGCACCCCAACATGAATCCCTATGCACAAAACCCGTACGAATAGACAAGGCAGGATTGGGAGAGAATCTCCCAGTTTCTATTCCTGGCTCTGGCTCTGAGTCACAGCAAGGCCTTAGGCCAGTCAGCTCAACTCCCTCAAGCTCTTCCTTGGCTTCATTTTGCAGGAATACTACAAGAATTAGTTGCGTATGATCATAAACAGCATTGCAAGATTAGAGAGTTTCTGGTAGTCGCAGGAATCACCTTGGAAATAAAAGCCTGGGGGAGGGATGGAAGAAAATATGATTCAAGAAATGACAGCTATTATGCTAACTGAGCGCCCAAATCTCTAGCTGAAATAAGCATCGAGCTAAGCAATACACCCACAGCTTCCAAGATACACACTCAGCTATTCTTGCATTTGTTTTTCTAATCCAGACATATTACACTTCTGCTAATAGATATGGATCCATATCACAAAGTTTGACTTCAGATTCAGACTTCCTCAAAGCTCAGAGGGTTTGGAACAATTTTTATGGTATTTCTTCTCATTTGTAATCAAACAATGTGAGAGCTAAACAGCTCCTTGGAACTTTTTTGGAAAGCCTTTCTCTTACATTCTGCCATTATAGTGACCTTCTTAGGCGTGCAGCCACAATAAAATATTAGGGTTAGGGAACGAGTTCCTGTCTATTCATCTAGTTGTCAAAAACATTAAAATGGATGCAGCAAAACAGCCTTGCAGCCCATGATGACTTTTCAGTGAAAATCCAGTGTTTAGTCAGATTCATAAAATGCCAAAAATACAGCCTATCTTTCTAGTAGGTTAAATATTCCATTCTCTTTATTCACTACCCGGAGCTTTCACTGAAAATGCCTAAGGTGAACTCACACTGAATGCAGTAAAGGGCAGTGAAAGAATAGTCATTTAGCACCTGGGATGTGCTCATCTTCACTCACTGTAGTTAATATTTTTGATAGTTTATATTTAGCTGACAATATTGCTGTCACTTTATTTAAACAGCTTCAGACTGTTCTTTGGACCGGAGCTCATATGCCCTGGAATGCTTTGACTCATGAATTGTTTCTCCTGATAATGTTACATCACGTAACCACCTCTGTTTAATTGGTTGCTATTAGCTTCTCAGTGATGACTGCCTTTAAAGTCCTATGACTACACCATGTGTCTCTGGATATCCAATTTCTTACTGTTGGAAAAAGAAAAAGAAAAAAGGCGGTACTGACTTCCAGCTATCTTTACCAATAACTACGGGAACAAGAGTGAGCGTGCCAAGAATTTATCCATCAGCAACTTGTTAGGATTTGGTTTTTTAGGCAGCAAGTGAAAGAATATACAATATAAATAAAAGCAATCACTAACAATAAAATTTAAAAACAATGGTTGCTATAAATAAGCATTAATTCACATATTTTTATGGAATAGAATGACTTAATTGTGTAGCTGAATGATTATATAAATGGTTTTGATAAAGGATGCCTAAAAATACTAAGAGGAATTTATTTTAGCATGATTAGACTTTATACAAAAGAAAAGAATACATTTATTTTTTCCCTTACAAAGCCAGTTAAGAACTTGTTCTAATAACTAGAAATCTTCCTGAGCACACTTAAACCTGATGGGCATAAGTTCCTGAAATGTTCATTAAATCCTTTCAGTATTCTATGAGATGCATACTCCAACAGTAAGATGCAGTATTCCTACACTTTTTTTTTCCTCCTACAGTTAATTTTCAGGAGGTGCTTAAGATTCCATGTAATGAGTTAAACAGTTAATTTCCAGTCCTACAGGTGTGAAAAAAAGGTCATGTGCCATCCATTTCTCTGCACCACCTAATTCAGAACAGAAATATTTTATCTACAGTCAGATTTCTCTCCCCTCCTTCCCCATTCTCCTCCCTCCTCTCCATATTTCTGATCCTCATTTCTAAGTTCAATAGAGCACCTCAGTAGGCAGTGAAATGGAGTATCAATTTCAGGCTCACCTGTAGCCAGTTGCACTAAACCACCTAATTAGTACCTCCATGTAAGCCGAAACAATGGCTCTGCAGCTCAGTTACGGATTGTCTTTTTAATAAAAACCTTACACTACAAGCCTAAAAACATTTCTAGCAGGCAAAATATTTCTCATTCAGTAGAGGTTACGCAAGCTTCAAAGCACTTAAATATAGGTGCCAAACCACATTGCCAGGAGCTCTTAGTACTGTGAGGTAGTGTTACCTGACAGCTCGGTAAATATAAAATTACTTGTTTCTCCAACTGAAGACAATCAGATTGTCACCTTCCATTGTAATAATGCACAACTAGGGATCAGCAAAGTGCCAACGTAATTACCAGGAAGAAAACAAAACATAACAAAAGTATCAAATCTAAATTTCTCTAAAGGGTAAACACATCCATCTGGCTATTCACAAAGAAAAGGAGGAGGGATTTTATTTTTACTATCAAATAACCTAGTGTTATTTAGCAATAAGATTTATATGCCTTTTATTAAGTGAGAAAGAAAACAGCTAAAGAAGTTGATTCATGAAATACTAAAAACAAACACAGGTCAGAACCGTGCTGGGATGTTACTTGTGCACATTTAAAACTGCAAGTGTCATCAGAGATGCTAGGGACAAGCATGCGTATCTGTATTGTTGTTATTATAAACTCTTATATGTGAGGATTCATAAAAATTAATTCTAACTGGCACATGGCGTACTTTGGCACAAGCTATGCATGACGTGCCACTTTGATTTGTTTATTTAAATGACTTCACTCTTAAGAACTGAAAATGAAGTTTGAACTGCAGACTGCCTCAGAACTGGGACTTTCAGGATATTAAAAACCTGAGGAAGACCTTTGAAGGGGGTAATCTGAATACATGAGAACTAACATTTTCACCATATATTTCTTCAGGTTATTCAGCAAGTGGCCTACATATTCAGGAGTGAAATTTGCATTTTGGTGATGCAGAGATCTTATAACCAGAAATAGTGTTTTACATCTACAGTAGCTCTGGGCATCCTATAAACTATAAAGGAGTGTCCTAGGTAGGATATATACTTGAAAAAATATTTTCATGTGGTTCACAGAAATGAAGCTAAACTTAAATTATTCTTGAAAAACTTGCATTGTTGAGTGATATCATGGATTACCTTTTCTGTATCAATATTCCAGTCACTACTAATGCATGCAGAAAGTTCTTGCACATTTATTGATGTATAAGCACATCACCTTTGCATACGTTTTAAAGTTTCACCGATGCTGGAGGAGTTACAAAAGAAGAGAGAAAAGCAAAATATGCAAAGCTGAGAATCAGGCTGACATCGTTTTTTCTCTGAAGGAATATTCAAGAATGGCAGTAAGGGACAAGCAGCTTTTTTCCACCCTGCACAATTGTGCCAGAGCCAGATGTAATCCTAACCCTTGCGGATAAAGCAGGCACAAGGACTGCTTAAAGATGTCGTTAGCCTTGGGGAAGAGCTTAAGGAAAAGGTGCAGGCTCCACATAACCGGGAACACCTCCTGCATCTTGCCTCAGGCGTTGCATCCCTGGGAGCTCGGGTGCAGCACGGAAAGGCTGGGCTCTCCGGCTACAACCTCCTCACAGGTTTTGGCCATAGATGCTTGCTCTTGTGCATTACACTGTAGCATACAACACAGCACCTTCTTTTCCACTGTATTAGAATATTGATACGCTCTAGCTGGTATGCCTAATTGTGGCTTTGTTTTCAAGGGGCTAAGCAGCAAATTTAGGACGACAGATTGGGACGGGACAGTGGGAACAGAGGAAGAAAGGAAGGTAGCAAAGACCCACAACAATTTTAAAGTCACAAGCATTTAAATCAGATAAAACTAGACAAAATGCCCCACTTTCTGCAACTTTGAGAAATTCTGATTTTTGTTAGAGTCCTTACAAGCAGGCTTTTACACGGCAGCATTTTGCACAATATTTCTTTGTTTTGAACTAAGGCTTACACAATATGATCCTTACAGATGTGCACAATGGGAACCCTAAAATGTGTTTACAGACCCCTGCAGGAACCACCTCATTTACCTGTGAGCTGCAGCTACTTCTGGGATAAAGGACAGGGTAGTCTGAAGCAGCATACTGTTCAGAAAAAGATTACAGGGGATACTATGCCTAGCTGAAACTACCCAGGAAATATTTCAGAAATACCCCTGTTTGATTGGCAATATGGCCAAGAACAACAATGTGGCAACTTCGCTCTTTCTCCCCACAAGCCCTCCACTGCTTGGGCTCTGCAAGTTTTCATGGGAGGGAGTAGATGGGGCCCTTTTTTCTTCATGTTAATTTACTTCAATATGAAAATACCAAGACAAAAGATAAATAATTGTAGCGGTCTAAGAATTCAAATAAAGTAAACCAAAACATTATCTCCTTTATTAATTAAGCTAATCAGTTGCCATTAAGAAGTGCAAACAATTTAAAGTTCAATTTATTGAGACTTTGAACCTCCTATTCTTTCACAAGGTCCACAGATGAAATCTCTACCAATTTTAACTGCCTTAAAAAAAAAAAATCTAAGACATTGTTATTCATAGTCTTAGTATGACATACTTAACAATATAAACTATTTTCATTGTTATTTAGTAAAACAAAAAAAATCATTGTTTAATATTAACCAGTTTCCCAATACAGGTTTTGTATCTTTAAGGAATTCATTAAGGTATTTGGACTAGGCACTGAAAAGAATCAGAGAACATTAGAAAGTAACTGTCACATGTAAAGCTTACACCATTTCATCATTCAGCTTGGAGAGATCAAGCAGTGTGCAATCTCTGCATACAGCAGTCTGAAACTGCATCAATTGCAAAGGAAACTACAAACTCTCCCTGTCTTTTGGTTTCAGTTCTGCAAAGTACCACAAAATTGTTAGGAAGAAATAATTTGCAATAACTGAGGACCCTCAACTATCCTATTTTTGTGGAAGATTATGGCATACAGCATCTGATTTCTAACAAGGAGAAGGAAACATGCATAGCAAAATCAACCGTAAGGCTAAAGGTGAAGAGTGCCCAGGCTCTGAATTGCTCCGCATTTCCCAAGTGCTCAAAGTTCCATGTTAGTATTTTTAAATGTGTCAAAGAACATCACGAAGCACAACTATCGCAATACAAAGAAAAACATAAACCAGCACACAAACCAAAGGCCCGGTCAAATGAAGGTGTGCCCAGATAATTAGAAAGTAAAAAACCAAATGTCTAAAATGCAAACCTAAAATATTGACAGTGATTTCAAACATTTTTACCATTTAAATTCAGTTAGATCCCTTACAAGTTATTTTAGCTATTATAACTTGTGATGCAGTATGCTTACCATCGAAATACACAGGGCCTTGTGGTTTTCATCTCTGACCCATTTTTTCCTATATTTTAAGGATAAAACATATGATCTGCATTTGTAAAGAAGTCTTGTCTTCTCAAACGGTGTCAATTTTTGCTCAGGGCTGTATTTTGTAACAGTTTCCCACTTAGGTTTCTTGGTAATAATTTATAATAGACAAGCAAACAGCACGTAATATGTGCAGCCTATTACTTCTAAAAACAGAGTCGAACAGTTTTGTTTTCTCATGGACATTTGTTGAGAGCTCTATTACCAATTTCAAAAGCATTGCCATACAGAACATAGAGCTTTACGGGCATATTTAACTGGTATGGCTATCCTCCCTACCATGAACCATCAACGAGACAGTTCAGTGTCTGTGGTTCTAAACCAAATACAAATAGAATTGAAAAGAAATGTATCTGTTAATCTAGGAATTATGGCACACACATAGAATCATTATAGACTTTCGAGTATGGGTCAGATCCTCAGACACTGTAAATCAGAGCAGCTGTACTGAGGTTAGTTGAATCCTCTTTATTCAGCTAAAGATATATCCTTAACAACTTTTCTTGGCATAGAAAAATTACATTGGGTCATTTTGCAATGTGAAATTCCTATGTTTTCAGTGAAAAACTGACTACTGTTACATTATTACCAG